>NC_026150.1:20140071-20203500 GCF_000512975.1 Sesamum indicum
ATTTTTTTGTCCCCCCCCCCCCCAATCTTAGGAGATGTTCTCGAAACTGTCCAAAAACTACACCTTCAAGGCGCAGACAACTTGTTAGGAGGTTGCATCTTCAGCAACCTCGATCGCTGTGATAGAGGAGCAGTTGTGGGACGTCAATGTGGCTAGGGGCCTAGACAAGGGCCGAATCTTCAATCTGGGCTCAGAAGCTCAAACCTCCACTGCAGCACCATTGCAGATGAGTGGGCCACCGACACCGACGATAGAACCGAAGATCGTCAGACTCTAGCAATGCATTGAGCGGATGGAGGGGATGATATTGTAAATAATGAAATATTTTAATTTGGCGTCTCACCATATCCGAAATAGGACGAGCATCCATCCCATGATCCTACCCAACAAACGACACTGTTCAAACCCACTAGTCAAGCTGACGAAGAGCAAGAAAGGACGTCGCTTAAGAATAGGAGTTTTTTTTTTTTTTTTTTGTGTGTTTTTCTATTTAAAACAAAATCATACTGACTTTTACTATATTTTTTTTAATTAATACAGTATTTTTATTAATATTTTTTTTAATTTATTAATCATGCATTTATTTAAATTGCATTCTATTTCAACTTTTAAATGTAAAAGTACAATTTAATTAAAACATAATAATAAAATTAAATTTTATTTTTTAAAATAAAATGATATTTTGAGATGAAATACGATGTTTAATCCGTCAAAAATTAAAAGTATATGAATATTCTAGCCATCGAGAATTGAGACACCCGTTGTAAATATCCATTTCAATTTGCGACCAGGCATGTTGTTGCAAACTTCACCCAAATTTTGCAACGTTAAAGTCCATCCCAAATGAGTTACTTGTTTCATGGTATTTGCGACAAACAACGGTTGCAAAATGTGTCTTAAATTTTAGCAAATGTTGGGGTGGTTATCCATCTCAACGTGTTGGTGCCAAAATGTTAAATCACTACAAAAAAATGTAAGATTCGTAATGACTTTTTTGGAACGGTCATACACACGACCTTTTTTTACAAATTTCTAACAGATAAGTTTTGGAGCCATCTTATCATCTCTCGATCTGCACAAGAGATACGGGAGTAGCTGTTAGAGATGCTCGGCTTCCAGGAAGAACATCTTCCGATGAGGTACTTGGGATTTCCTCTACTTTCCTCTAGATTATTGTTAACAGACTGTCAGCTTTTATTATTGAAAATTGATCAACGCATTAAAGGTTGGGAAGGAATGAGATTATCGTATGCTGAAAGGGTACAGATTATTAAATCTGTCCTTATGGCGTTAAGTATATATTGGGCTTCTGCATTCATCCTACATAAAGGTGTTATGAGGAGATTGAGAAGCGTGTGGGAGCTTTTCTATGGAAGGGCACAGGGACCAGTGGATATGCCAAAGTAGCATGGAGGGATATCTATAGGCCCGCGTTGGAGGGGGGTCAGGACCTACGGAACATCGCTCCTTTAAACTATGCCTTGATGAGCAAGAAGTTGTGTGATGTTATTCGATGTGATAGAATATCGATCTGGGTAGAATGGTTATATAACGGGGGGCTACGTGATAAATCTGTATGGACGGTCACTGACAATGGGGGTTCGTGGGGCTGGAGGAAACTCCTTCGTCTATGCCCCTTGTTTCGATCGATGGTGGACTATCAGATTGGTGATGAAAATTCATTTTATCTGTGGCATGATCCATGGCATCACCTTGGTCCCCTTATTGAGAGATTCCCACAGGGTCCACGTATACTTGGGCTTTGGACGGCGGACAAGCTCAGCAGTGTTATTATAGAGGAGCAATGGCATTGGCCTCTCATTATGGACATTGAGTGCTTGGATATTTTGCTTGCATTGCCAATGATTCATGGCGAGACAGATTGCATTATTTGGCGATTTGAGACGGGACGACCTACAGTTGCATCTCTTTACAGGCTATTGGACCCACCAAGACCCAAGGTAGGTTGGTCTTCACTACTCTCGGGTTCCCTGAAGATCCCCAGGCATAATTTTATCCTATGGCTTGCGATTTTGGGAAAACTATCAACAGCTGATAAACCATGGCTATCATACCTAGACGCCTGTATATTATGTGATGAGGGCGCAATGGAGACACATACTCATCTATTCTTTCGATGTCGTTATGCCAGAAGATGCCTGACAGCTATTCGGCGGATTGTTCGATTTGAATTGCCTAATAGAGAGTGGTCACGAGACGTTGAGTGCTGCAAGAAAATGGAGAGGAAACATATCATTAACTTGGCTTATCGTGCACTCCTGGCTGCTTGCATTTACCACATTTGGAGGGAATGAAATTTGAGACGCTTTAAGCATACGGAGCGACCACCGAATATCATAACTACCATTATTGTGGAAGATATTAGCAGAGGATTATCAGTGTTAATTTATCTCGTTCTATTAGTTCATGTGTGTTATATAGATTATGGCGTATCCCTTGGCCTGTCGATGAAGAAACCACCAATTGAGCACTGTTATACTGTACGATCTTGTTTTATTAATGAAACTTATATTTACCCAAAAAAAAAAGTTTTGATGACATCATGTCGGAGCCAATAATAATTCACTTTTTTGTAACAGCCAGAACCATTACTAAATCGTTTTATCCCTATAAAGCCGTTACCAAAAAATGGCCATCACAATTAGTAAAAACTATTGAAATTATTTTTGAATTTAGTGACGGCCAGCATTTCTTATTCTGGAAGTTGTTCCAATACATGCATGTAAAGTACCAAATGTTAAAATGTAGCGGACCATTAGAAAGACCGATAATAATTTTTGTTGTTACTAATTTTTTATGATTTTTGGGACAACCGTTTAACTTTGTAAAGGTCTGTGAAAAAAAAAGGAGAGTTGTTACAAATATCGTGTAAAAAACCAGATCAAAATCTATGTAAAACAAATGTTACAAAGGCCAATATGGATGACTCTTTTTCATGTGTATTATAAAGGTCGTTCTGAATAAAGACCTTATAATGGCTATATTTTCTAAATGGCTATATTGTTCGCTCTAAAGGCCATTACAAAAGCCAAGACACCTTAGCTTATATATATATGTGTGTTGCAAGTTCTTTTCATTTCATTTCATTTTTTCTAAAATTGATTATTAACCACACATACTCTCAATTTCTCTATAATTTTCCTGCATATACACTTGATTATGTAGAATTTGCTTAGTTCTTGGTCTAGCAACTGTTGATCTCTTGAGTTGGTTGACCAGGTAATAATTTTAACTCTTTTTGTTAATTAATTATAGTTTAATTATTTTAGTTTTTTTATTTTTTGATCTTATATATATGTTATGTATTATTAGTCTAAATTAATATTTATAAATTTATAGGTTGAAAATATAATTATATATATATGTGTCAATATGTAGTGATATATCATCATGTTACTACAAGTAAGGAGATGAATTTATGATAAGAACCTCTAGACTTTCATAGAATGGGCTAAGTGTCAGCATGGATATATGGATGAAGACAAAATTAGGTGCCCGTGCTGAATGTGCAAAAGTGGAAAGTTTATAACACCCGACGATATCAGTTATCACTTATGTCTACGAGGTTTTTTGCCAAAATATTATAATTGGACTTGACATGGCGAGAAGATGATACCGGAGTACTTTGATGATGTAACTGCCTCTCCAGTGCAAGAATAGCAAACCCCAACTGCTTAGTAAGAGGGTAATTCCCACTATGCTAATGAACAACAGATGGATTTAGCTCAGAGGATGGTTGTTTATGCAACCGACCAGATTACTTTTCTTCTTACCACGATGGTGTGTCTGATGACGGTACGAGGTCCTGCCGTACTGATGTTAGTCCTAATTCATATTATAACAGTAGCCCCTATAATTATATGTCAAGGTTTTCAGACCGTTTTTACGATATAGTGCACGCTGCTGACCTGCTGCTGTGGAGCAGTGTATCCAATCTCAGTTGGCGTCAGTTGCTAGTTTGGTGGCTATCAAGGTGGAGAGCCATATTTTGAGCGAACATATAAGCAAATATCCTAGTGGGCTAAAATATATTTCCCCTTTATCACACCCTGCTAAGAGATTAATATAGTACGAAAAAATTGATAAAGGATTTGGGTTTACCCGTAGAAAAGATTGATGCGTGTAAAAATAGCTGCATGTTGTATTGAAAGGACGAAATCGATTTGGAATACTTTAAATTTTATGACACTAAGTACAAGTCGACTAGGGAGCGAGACCCTCGCAGCAAAAAGCCCTCGTATGACGTTCTTAGGTATTTGCTGCTCTTACTCCCCATCTACAGAGGTCGTATGTTTTGAGAGCAGCTGTAGAGCACATGACATGGCATGAGACACATTAGTCGGAGGAGGGCTCCACGTGTCATCCATCTGATGCAGAGGTTTGGAGGCACTTTTATTGGACATATCCCAATTTTTCAAAAGAGCCGCGTAATGTTCAGCTAGCATTTGCTCAGATGGGTTTGCACTGCATGAGCAGTACGCCGTACTTATTCATGTTGGCCCGTTGTACTTACACCCCCCCCCCATATGTGTGTGAGTTCTGAGTATATATTTCTTACAAGGGTGATCCTAGCTATTGTAATTTGAAGCATCTGACCGATGTGTACTTGGAGCCGTTGATGGAGGAGCTATTGCAATTGCGGCATGTGGGTGTTCGAACGTATGATAATGCCACGAACTAGACATTCATTATGTGAGCGGCATTGATGTGGAATGTAAACGACCTTCTCGTTTATGGGATTGTATGAATGACACACGGGCATTCCATACCATCATATTTTAACATTAATATTTTTTAAACTGTAGATTCATGACTATGCTACGGTCCGCAGACCTAGGGATCCACATCGTAGATCCCAAAGGAGCACCAGTTACTCGATTTAATAATTTAAAAGGTAATAATAATATTTATTTTTATGTAATACTTACATTTTTATCTAATATTTAAAAAAAAATTATATGTGAAATTTATAGTTGTCTTACTAGTGGGACTGCGATGACGAGTAAATGTTCAAGGCATCAAGTCGCATACAGGCAAGTTCTTGCAGAAGCGGTTCGTGGATGCTCGAAATGGCCCAACCATTGTGGCTAGATAAGGAGATATGACGCCAGCTCCAAGATTATTAGGCAAGCCCATAAAGTCACAATCGACGAAAAATAAGGCCAACCCGGCCACAGCTAACGCTAGTTCCAAGATTATAATTTAATTTTTGAATTTAAAATTATTTTTTTAATTTTACTAATCAATTAATCTATTCGTAGGAGTTGTTCCTGAGAATGATGGAGGAACGCCATACCCAACCAAACAGTAATCAAGATCCTTTATTATCCTCTCAAGGCTCGGTGGCCCCAACCGAGCAAAAATTGTGGTTGTCAGCAGTGGGAGCCCGGAAGAGGGGCTGAGTCTACGATCTCGACTCCAAGGCCCACCGCACTGTTGTTGGACCATCACAGCCTAGCTTATCCACTACTCCATCGCCCTCGCCCCCGCAACTTCCGCGCCCCAACCTCAATGGTCGAGTTACGAAACTCGAGGAGTGGATGCAACAGATGGTGAACACCTGGCCCGCTCCTCCACCGCCCCCAGCTATCCTAGTCTCCAGCTGATCCCTTGGCACCCATCGACGACGACGAGGACAAGAAAGACGCTATTGATGAGAAGTCTGATTTAGATTAGGATTTTTTTTATTTATAAAAATAGATTTATTTTATTAATTAATTTATTTTTATTTTCTTACTATATAATATATTTTTTATATAATACTTCACATTTAAGAAATTAAACTAAATATATATAACAAAATATTCAATAATTTATTTATACAAAAATAAATATTAAAATAAATTAAATACAAATAAATAATATAGAAAATATTTTATTTTTGTAATGGCTTTCGTAACCATTTTTTAGATATGATTTACTATTATATAACTACGAAAGTCGTTCCAAATACCGTATAAAAGGGAATTATCGATTTTTAAAAAGGCCGTCCAAAATATCATTACTAAAACAGCATAAAAAATAGTAACGAAGGTCGGTACAAAACTACACCAATGTTCAAACAAGGAGCTACAAAGGCCATAGCTACAAAAATGCTGAAAAAAGTATTACAAATCTAGGGAAAAAAACCTTACAACATAATGCATGGCCGTTACAAAAAGAAGTCAAAAGTGTGTTCCCAAGTTGAAGCAATCCCATAAGTATGTGTGTTACAATAGTTGTTTCAATGATAAATATGTCAAAATTAATTTGACCGTTCTAAAAAAAGGTCCAAACTCATTTTCTGCATTTGGTCAAGTATTCTAATGGCTTTTAGGGTCGATATAAAGGTCGTTACAAGTTGTAACGGCCACCAGGTAAACCGTTACAAATATTTTGTAGCACTAAAAAAATCCGCGAGAGGCTGTCCGTTACAATAGCCCGTTGCAATTAATTAAAACTGTTACATAATATTAAGGGACAAATATTATTTTGTCCATTAAGTTTTCTAGCATTCAATTTTAGTCCATTGTGTGTACGCATTTTCAATTTAGTCCAATCTCTTGCAAAACCTTTTAAATTAGGACCACGAATGGTTTTTTGGATAATTTTACCCTTGTGCAGATTTTAAAGAGTTATTGTATCCATTTACACTAATATTTTATTTTTTCACCCATGCTCGCCTAATGGCGTTAGAAGTTTTGAAGTTCTACAAGTACTACCACGGAATGCAATGAGGCATTTACACTCCACTGAAGTGCTTTTCTCCAAGGTGCTTTTCTAATTCCACCCAAAGTTCTCTAGCAGAATTAGTGAAAATAAAATTTTCTGCAATATCTTTGGAGACAGAATTAAGAATCCAAGAGGTAACAAGACAGTCATTTCTTAACCACTGTTTGTAATTATTTGAATTCTTTTGCGGTTTCTCGCTTTCTCCGTCGATATATTCAACCTTCATCTTGGCCCCCAATGCAATTCTCATGGCTTTACTCCAGGAAAGACAATTTTTTCCATTCAAAACTGAAGAGACCAGTGATGCACCAGTATTTTCTGATATTTGCATCCTGATGAGCTCTGCTTCATCAATACTTTTCTTGGTATTACTCATTTCGATTTCTTGAGCAGATGTGTAGTGATTCTATACTCTGAAATTATCAAGAATTTTGAGAAAGAACTGAGGTGATAACAAGAACCATCTACTAATGGCTCTGGTACCATGTCAAGAAGATAAATTCTCAAATAAAACTTTCATTCTCATTCAAATCAGGTAGAAAAATCAATACAGAGTTATTGCAGTTGTTGTGTATATATACAGCAAAGAGAAGGAAAAGGTAGTTATTCTCAACCATTTCTACAATGGCTAGTGAAGCCAAAGCTAAAAGTGTCAAAATACTAACAGAAGCGTGTCTGTGCAAGAAAACGCCTATGAATGTCTGAGCCAAAAAAACGTAAGATGGAAAGCACTAATAAAAGCGTTATTCACTAACTAAAGTGTTAGTGTCAATTGTTCTACAAGTAGCAACTTCTTCATGCCTTAGCTAATTTGTGCACTGTTCATCGTCTTCAAGCTCCATAATACTGCAACTGAGGCACACACTTTTTTCACTAAGACCATTCCAATGCTCGCTTTAGCCATGTATAAACTAAACCAACAATTAAGATAAATACGAAAATTAAAGCTTCTATGAATACAGATACACCCAATATATCGAAACTCATTGCCCATGGATTTGGCATTTTTCCTTTTAGACTTTTGTAAAGCAATGGTTGCCATCTTGTACTTCTGTTAGAGTATAATGTTGCTTAACTGGATTGCTGATACCACTCCTGCCACCTACTCAGTATCTGATATCGCCCTACCGCAGAATTCGATGTTATATAGGAATTGGGTGTCCCCAAGTTGACCGAAAATGTCGTCTTTCAATAGTAGTATACTTATACTCAAACGAGTAAAAGAGAGTAGTCTTTCACTTATTAACTTTTTTTTTACCTCGTGATCCTTGATCTCGAGAAGAAGGTCCGGCATTCAAATCAAAAGAAAAGGGAAGGGTTTTTCCTGTTCCAGAAGCTAATTAAATAGCAACCGCTTTTACTTAACAATCTTTTCTTGACTTGCTTTCAGGCTAGGCCACAACCTCACCTCTTCCTGATCTACGACCGCCCTCGATAAGTCGTTCCTCCAGCTTTAGAATATGGAAAAATAGATCCGCCTCAATTTGTTTATAAATAGAGAGCTCCACCCCAGCGGAAGAACACATGGTTTTATACTATTGAGCCTACGTACTAACTTTTACCTTCATGCTACCACTTTAGCCAAAGGAAACTTTGTATATTCGTACTTAGATATTTTCTTTATATCAATCTTTCATTTATGCAAGCAAAACAAGAAATCACACTCTCATTTTACTTATATACTCTTTTATCTTCTAGCATTTATTTCACTATTTTTCACTCCAAGTGGACCGAGCACCATATATTTTTTGCTCGCATCACATTTACTTTAATGTATTTCTCTATCATAAAGTATATAATGCACATACTCCTAAATATTTGTATGTATTACTTCTCTATATAAATCATCACCATATATTTTTTGTTTATCAGTCTTAGTCATTTTATATACGTATAAATGTGTGTGTGTGTGTGTGTCTTTTTGTAAGTTTATTGTGTATGTATATAATTATCTTTTTCCAAATTTACTTATATATAATGTAAAAGTACCATATTTTATTATTATCCAAAATAAAATATATGATACTGATTAATAATTATAATATATGGTCAATTTTGATTATAAAATTTATCAAATATTAAATATAAAATAAAATATATAAAAAATTCAAAAATAAAAATATATAAAAATAATAATAAAAAGTTTACTTTTAGTTTTATTGTAATTAATTAAAATTAAAAATACATTATAATTATACAAATATATATATTATCATGTTATATAATTACAACTTAATTATTATTACATAAATAAAAAAAATCTTATTTTTGTGTTTTAATATTTTAATAAATAAAAAAATCTCTATTTACACCATCAGAGACGGAAATTTCCGTGGCTAAATTAAATAAAAAATTAGCTACGGAAACAGAGACGGAAATAACCAAGTCTCAGCCATCTCAATTTTTAAGCAATCATTTAACAGTATCAGAGACGGAAATAGAGATGGAATTTAGCGAAATTATAAATCCGTCTCTAAAATAAAAATTATTAATAATTTATCATAAAAAAGAGTTCCGTGCTAAATCCGTCTCTGATAAAGACGGATTTTGTTCCGTCTCTAAATTTTGGTCTCTGATACCCTGTTTTCTTGTAGTGATATGAATTGACGTTTATTTATACTTAAAAAAATGCATATATTGTCTGTAGAAATAATATAGTTTCTTATAATATAAAGTAATTAATAAAGCCGGAGAAATAGTATTTTATTATTAAAGGTATATTATACTTTGTAATTTGTTTTAATTTATAAAGTACTTATTAAATTTTGTCGATACATTTTTATAAATAAATTTAGTTTATTATTATAATATAATAATTTTATTTAAATAATACAAATCACGTGCAACGCACTGCTTCTAACTAATTTACGTAAAAGTGATAATTATGCAAAAGCATTAACTCCTAACAACTATTTTATGAAGAAAACAAAAAAAAATATAATGACAAATCCTAATAATCTATAAATTCTTATCTCTTTTTTACTTTTCTTTTGTGGTTATTATAAAGGAGAAAAGAAAAGTTTCATTCTTAATTCAATTATCGTCATGGGTCTAAATTTAATCTCAGTACTATAGACCGTTTACAGAAATACTTACTGACTATCCATTTTTAATTAATATTCATATCAATAAAGAGAATCGAACTCGTAACTATTTAATTAAAAGTGAGTCGTTTTTGTTAATTGAGTTAGTAAAAATTGGTAATTCTCCAAACATGGGATAAAGGAATTATCACTTTTTCTTTTGGAATTACAATTTAATTTTGGAATGTATAACAATAACATGCACAAGATATGCCCAAAATCAACTTTTTAATTCAAATCTTAAGGAAATGGAATCTGTATGGATGAATTGAAGTGAAGCTGAGGTATAGCAGCATTGACAGATGGGATGCGGTGGAGACCAGGCTGGCAATGGTGGAGCATATCGTACGGGCCAATGCAGTACTTTTCCACTGTCGACGCTGCGGCGCAGGCGCACGTACGTACGCCTGCTCCACTTTTCGACATGACAAAAGAATCTCATGCCTTGGATTCTCCTCGTGTGAACGCACCGCTGGTGGGTGTGTCGCGTCCACCCACTCGCATGCTCAGGGAACCGCATGCATCTAAGCTGCGCTGGAATCTGGATCCTGTGCTTCCTGGTCTATGTTTCCGGCCCTCTTTCATTTTCTGACGTACAACGTACAATGTACAACCACCATTCAACATAAACATAAATATCTAACTATTGGAAAAAATGCAAGTAACCCCCTTATGATATAATAAATGAGCAAATTATCCCTTTATAAAAAAAAACAAAAAGAGATTTACCTCCCCATATTTTTTAAAATATAACAATTTACCTCCCTATATTTTTGAAAATGTAACAACATACTTACCTGCATAAGATGTAAATTGCTTCATTTTAAAAAGTATAAGAGGGCAAATTGCTATATTTTTCTCATATAAGGGTAATATGCTCATTTTCAATATCACAGGGGATAAATTGATTCACCCTCTAACTATTTATTACCTTATCTATACTTCTATATTATAATTAAAAACAATTCATCGATCATGTTAATTTTTTATTGTCCCATTTTATCATTTCATTCACTTTATTCTTTCAAAAATAATTGCCCATAATAGTAAATATAATATTTTTTAATTATTTTATAATTATAATTTTTTTCCTCAACCCACTACTCTATTTTACTCCACTTTCGCCCTCACAAACTTTCATAATTTTTAATAAATCCTATTACAATTAATTTTTTATCTCTCACATTATCCATATTTATTTTTTCTTATAAGCTTTCATATTTTTAATATATCCACAATTATATTTTTTTTTCTTTCTTATTTCACACCATATTTTTTTCCTCACATACTTCTTTCTTTTTCATCATCTCCCTACGTTTTTTGTGCTTTTTTATAATTTTTCCTCTTCATCATTTAATCTTATACTATAATTTTTTATATGCTCGCGGGAACCGCGTGCAACAACAACTAGTATATTAAATGAGAGCATATTTTTTGTGTCTCACTTAATTTTGGTATGTCATTTATTTTTTAAATTAATTAATTATTTATTTCTTAAGTTGTCCATTTATCATGATTTTTTCATAACTACTTTTTTGTGGTTATTTTCTTTAATGCATTTTTTTTTAGTTTTTCTACATTATTTATTATTGTTTGTCAAATTCTTTTATGAATCAAAATATTTATATTAATTTATTATCTTCATATATATATTTAGATACTTTTTTAAAACTACAAAAATTAATAATACAATTTATATAAATGTTTTATATTAATTTATTTTTAAAAATTATGCAGATATACCACACTTATTAGCTATTATTATGTGAGAGCACCGCTTTGTTGTCTCAGTTTTTATCAATCAGCTAATTTATATATTTTTAGTATTTAATTTATTTATTAATTTACTAACTTCTCATCCTCCCACTCTTCTGCATTCCAAACCACTGATCTAAGCCCCCAAATTTGCCCATTTTTTTAACTTTCATTAACTTTTAATATTTTTATTTTCTTCAATTAAAATATATTTTTAGAAATATGAATTATTCCCTAAAATTTTTATTTAATTATGCGCACTCATTTAAGTATGTCAACACACATTAGTATATAATTAAAAAATGGATGAATTGGTACTTCAATTATTTTGATATGTCAAGTTTAATATTTATTAATTTATTTATTAATTTCCACCCCCACTATCTTTCAATAGTTATTTTTTTTAATTTTCATTCATTCTTTTGTCACTAATTTTTATAAATTTAATATCGACTTATTATTTTATATATACTTTATTAAATAATAAATATTTTATAATTTTTGTATTTTAAATGATATTTATAGAAGTTGCATACATATAGAGTATGATACAAAAAACTAGTAAACAATAATTGGAGGAAAAATTATAATTTTGGTCCCAAAGTATAAAACGATTTACAATATCAGGCTCGTACTTTCTAAAATTGCCAATCACGACCTCACACTTTTGAAAACACTCCAAAGTTAGTTCCACCATAAAAAAAATACACAACATTTTAGGCTAACTCTGGGATTAACTCTGCAGCGTTTTTTTAAAGCGTGGGACTAACTTTGCAACGTTTTCCTAAAATATGAAACCAATGTTGCAACGAGATTAACTTTCCAACACTTTTCTAAACCGTGAGACTTATGTTGACTTTCGTAAAATATACGAGACAGATATTGCAATTCATTCTATATTTTGGGATCGAAATTACAATTTTCTTAATAATTGGGTACTTGAATTTGATTACTCCAAAAAGGGGCAAGAGGACAAGCATTAAGGGTGGCAGCCTAGGATACCATCCCCAACCAGGCGGTCCCTTGTTCTTAGTTCTGTGTGGGTTTGCTGTCCGGTTGCGGCAGTTTGAATGCTGTTAAGAGTACTTCATCTAATTATTCAATGCGTATCTGCAATTTGATGCTGCTGAGGATCATAGTCTGAATAATCAATGTATAAGCCCATGTGTGGATATTTTGGTACAGCATTTCATAATGACAGTAACATACAGAATCTTTGAAGGTTTAATGTTTTAAGAACAAACATGCACTGCCACACTACACTCATACCTAAAACATGTTGATTTTATGATATTATTGCCATGTATGATCATGTTTGCCTATTTCACTCAAAATTGGGAATTTCTTTGATTAGTAGGGAGGAAATTGTAATTGGAACAATTTCGTTTATGGGTTATATTAATGGTGGAATCACGACGGTAGGTGTAAGTTACGTCGAGTTTACATGAGATTTGATATAATTACAAATATTTATATGATTTGGGAAATTAATGTGAACCCTTGATAATGATGTCTGTCCAACAACTTTTGTTAGCTTCTATCATGATTTTCGTCCAAATTTTTGTATTGAATTGTTCAAAATGTCCTTTTAAATCCTGAATTGTAATTTTTTTTTTATGCTTTTTAAAATTTTTCTAGGGTTAGTTACCCCTCTGAAAAGTACGAAATTACAGTCTCCCCAAAAGAAGTTGTTGGATTACACTTACACCCACTCTGAAAAGTCACTGTTTAGACCTGGCCTTCTTTTGTTAGGATTTGAATGAAAAATATTGACGTTAGCCAAACAAATTACATAAATTTCTAATTTTACCCATCGTTTAATATTTTCATGGAATAATTTGTACTTATGAAGAAAAATATGTAATGATGTTTAACCCCACTCTATATATATATATATTATATTTATCCATTTATAAGTACAAAAATATACATGAAAATATTAAATGAGGAGCAAAACTGAAAATTTATGAACTTTTCTTTGCTTTTGTCAGCATTTTTTATCCAAACCCTAACGAAATGAGGTCGGGTGTAAAGTGAGAATTCTCGAATAAGGTGTAAGTGTAATTTCAAAAAAAAAAATGGGGGAAAAGTGCAATTTAGCATTTTTAGAGAAGGTCTAAGTGTAACTAACCTATTGTTCTATAATAACATCCGTCCAACACCATAATTTTATATATTCTTTTTATTATAACGTCCGCCCAACAGATGCTTTTATATTTTCTTACAAAATAAATTAAAATTTTAGTAAAACTAAAATTGACATTTTCATCTTACTGTCTAAAAATTAGACAATTACATCGTATATCAAAAGAAGGCATTTATTACTATATCAAACTTAAAAAAACGATAAATGTAATTTACCCGAAAGATTTTAAATATAACTTTAAGATAGGTCAAGTAAGTAAAATTACGAGGCAGAGAGCAGCAAATAGTAACATTTATAGAGAACATTCCACTTTATTCCACCACAATAAAGATTTGAATCTGTGAGAATGTGATGGGGCAAAGCTTAATAAGGTTAGGGTCATATTTTTCTGGCCTATGACTTTATATATCTTTGAGGAGAAAAGAGTAACTAAAAAAGACACAAGATAAGGTAAAAAGAGATAAAAAAATAAAGTAAGAGATGAAAAGGGCGACAACTTGATTCTGTACCAAATAGAGTTGAGCAAAGCGACGACGGTTTTGCTCACTTTTGTCATACCAAATACTGTACGACAGCCCAAGTCCTTTATTTTTCAGAATGAAAATTCCAAACAATCAACACCTGTTTCCTTAGTAATTAACTCCAGTGGTTTAATGTAATTTATCCTTCTGTGATGTTGAAAATGAATAAATTATGAAAGAAAAATAACAATTTATCTTTTTGTAAATTTAAAATGAAGTAATTTCAATATCAGTAAATTCGGTGAATTTTGACTAACTGAGAAGCTTACTTGTTACACGGAGCAAATTTTAGAAGTGCTAGATATAATTTTTTAAACTATAGAGAAAAAGAGTGTAATTATCCCTTTAGAAAATATAGGGAGGTAAATTGGTACAGTTGTAAAATTGCTATTTTTTTTTTGCAGGGGGTAATTTGCTATCATAGGAGGCTGCTTGGCGCGTATTGATTTGTAACCGTTAATCACAATAAAATTATTCTCAATTTTTCACTTATATTAATTAATTAATTAATTGAATTTTAATCGTATATAAATTTTCATTTGTAAAATTGATTTAATTATAGGTAGAGGAGTGGTGGTGGATTAATTGGATTTATAATAAAAAGAAAAGGATTGAAGAAGATGATGGGATGGGGCATGTGTACAGTGAGGCTGTGTTTCTTGTATGGACGTGTGGGGTCATAATTGTCATTGTGACATAATAGCTGGCTTGTCTCTAATCTCATGTTTAATTTAATTAATTACAATTATTATTTTTAATGGGGGAATGATTATCTTTTTATTACTAAATTTATGCTAATAAAGTTATTATTAATTAATAATTGGGAAAATACAAAATACAAAACACAAAAAGCGAAAAACCCTTACTAGAAACTCTCTCTCGGTCTCTCTCTCCCCTGTTGGAAGTCACTGGTGAGAAAGAGAGAGAGAGGGGGGGGAGGAGAGTGTGTGTGTGTGTGTGTGTCGACTGTGTGTGACTGCAGCGCACGTCGGCGAATATTAAACGCCCAACACCTTCTCTTTGTTCTCCTCATTTCAAGTTCCTTCTTACGTTCTTGGAGTGATTCTTAATTCCTCTCGCATCACCTGCTTTCTGATGGGACCTCGCTTGTTTCCTACGGCACGCTGTTAGGGAGAAAGAACTATCTACAAACGCCATTGCTCATTGGGATTTGGGATTCATTTTTATGGTTTCGTAAATTTCTCCCGGTGTTGAGTGTGTTGTGTTGTGTGCTGTATCCGCATCGCACACTGGCGGACCTCAGAGGGACTCTAGCGTTCCTCCTGTCCGATCGTTTCGATTTTAAATCGAGGAGAAGAAAGCAGAAACTATTCTACAGAGGGACAAGAATGCTGTGGATAATGAGATTTTCTGGGTTTTTCTCCGCAGCAATGGTGATGGTTATACTCTCACCTTCTCTTCACTCCTTCCCTCCGGCGGAGGCAATTAGGTCTGATTCTCATCGGAGGCTCTCCATATCCGCACATTCGTTCGACAACTTCTACTTCCGAAAAGCCCCGGTATTCCGCAATGCTAATGAGTGTCGCTTATCGGAATTAGAAAAATCCAGTGTCTGTGATCCATCTCTCGTTCATGTAGCCATTACGCTAGACGTCGAATATCTCCGTGGCTCAATTGCCGCCGTCCATTCGATTCTGCAGCACTCTAAGTGCCCGGAAAGCGTGTTTTTCCATTTCCTGGTCCCGGATATGGGTCTCGAAAGCCTAGTCCGATCGACTTTCCCTGAGTTAAAGTTCAGAGTTTATTATTTCGATCCGGAAAGAGAGCGGAACCTGATCTCAAGCTCCGTCAGACTAGCGCTTGAACAGCCGTTAAACTATGCTCGAAATTATTTAGCGGATCTTCTAGAAACTTGTGTAACAAGAGTTATCTACTTGGACTCGGATCTGGTAGTGGTGGACGATATATCAAAGCTCTGGAGTACCAGCTTAGGGGGGAAAACAATCGGTGCACCGGAGTATTGCCACGCCAATTTCACAAAATATTTCACTGAACATTTCTGGTCGGATTCTAGATTGTCCGGCGTGTTTGCGGGTCGGAATCCTTGTTACTTTAATACGGGCGTGATGGTGATGGATCTGGCTAAGTGGAGGCGGTACGGGTACACGCGGCGGATAGAGAGATGGATGGAAATACAGAAGACAAGCATAAGCCGGATCTACGAGCTGGGTTCCCTGCCGCCGTTTCTACTGGTGTTCGCCGGACACGTGGCGCCCATCGAGCACAGGTGGAATCAGCATGGTTTGGGAGGGGATAATGTGTGGGGGAGCTGCAGGGACCTCCATCCTGGTCCAGTAAGCCTGCTGCACTGGAGCGGCAGCGGCAAGCCCTGGCTTCGGCTCGACTCAAAACGGCCTTGTCCACTCGACTCGTTGTGGGCGCCATTCGATTTGTTCGCGCACTCGGCGTGAAAATTTTTGCTCTCCCCTGTAATAGCTGTCTTCCGCCGGTAAATTCCTCCAGTGACCTTTTTTTAATTATATTTGCTCTTTATTTTCTTCATTTTTCCTTATTTGATTATAATTTTTCCCTGTGTTCAATTATTAATTCCATCTTCAAAACTTTTATTTCAATGGTGATTACTCATTACATGGTATCAATTTGTACTAGAACTCTATTGTTCTCTCCCTTTTGATAATAAGACTGAATTAGAGGGATACTATTCGTTCAGCTGTGTTTGAAATGTTAAAGTTGTTCTCTTGATTTCTTTTTAAGTCGGAATCGACTGGAAATACTGTGTTGGGGGCTGAAACAAAATGACGAAAAGACTTTGAATATAGCTTAGTTAGCTGACAAAAATGATGAGAAGTCTCAATGTTGTTGTCGGTCTACTTGCATCTATTTTAGTAATTTCATGTGTGTACTTGTTAGCTGAAGGTATTATTTTTCCTATGAATGAGACATATACCTGTGGGTGACATGAAAATTTGCTATACCTCTATATACCAAAAGGCAGTTGGGTGGGAATTCTCAACAATAGACTCAACCATCAAAAGAAAAGGAAAAGAGCACAGGTTCAGAGATGCCGTCTATATGAGTTTGTACACACATGAGTCACGAACCGTTACATCACAAATGACATTATCATTATATGTTAATTCAATAATTCGCGATTCATGTGGATACAAATTTATATGGACTTCATCAAATTTCCCAAAGAGCACCAAGCTATTTTGGGTGGGGTGAGAAGCTTTACGTTCCGCGAGCCGAGAAGAAAGGGATCTTTACTTTTACAGTGGAACGTTAACATGGGAGTTGTTTGATATGGCCAAGATACAAGATAATATATGTACCCTTTGATTGATAGTGAGGGTGGTTGTTTCTAATTGGAAAATTAATGGTGGAACTGTATTTTCTATGGAATTGATATAAGCGATTCTTTTGTGTGAATAGTGGTTGGGCCATTATAGGGTGTGTGGCACACATGTTCTGGGTAGGTTGGTGCTCTGTCGTTGGTGAGAAATGAGAAGTTTGCTCTCCCCACTTTGAGAGGTTTATTATTACTTATTTGGAGGTAGACTTTAGAAGGTAATTATTAACACGCCAAGATACAGAGTACTTAGAATATTTGGAAAGGATTTCCTATTGTGGAGAGTGGGAGCATATGTTAGTGCTGTCCAATGTCCATTAAACAACATAATTGAGCTTCATTGATTCAGAATAAGAAGTTTCGGACAGTTGGGAAAGTTTGCAATGTGTGTTTTCCCCCATTGTACTCTTTAAAGCCGTGAGGACTAGATACTAATTACTACAACTCAATGTTTCGGTGCCACCCAACAGCTGCTGTCGGTGGCATTGAACAAGAAAAGGTTTTGAAAGGGAAGTTGTTTATCATCTGATGTTTTAGATGAAAAAATTCATTTGGAGACTGGCTGCTCACGCTTCAAATTCAACCCCCCCATGTCCTGTCCTTTTCTGTGGAATTTGATTATTGGGTGGCATCTGTCTTTATCTTCCTATTCAGTTTTGAACCTTTCCAGGTTTCTTTTCTTATTTTGTGGGGTGGGGGTTGGGGGTTAGTTGAAGGTGATCAGTTTGGGATTTATCATCATATAAACTAATTGTTTTACTAAAGTTTTGAGATGTGTCTAATAATGGTGTTGGTTAGTGTCAAGTCTTTGAAGATTTCATTGTTTATTTCCGGCCATTTATGTGAAAATGATTAGTATATACTAACATATGAGTTTAACTAATATTTGGTCACAGTTAACCTAGTTAGGGAAGAAGCATATGAGAGGGAAATCCCTTCATTTGGGGCTTCGGTTGGTCGTGAATCAGTGATGTATTGGCGACTTGCCAGTGGTATGTAGAAAATTTCAGTGACTACGAACTCAGCTTTCGTTATTGCTGAGTTAGTGGGGTGACCCCTTCCTTTTCCCTGCCATCACACACACGGGCCCAGTTGCTCAACACCCTCTTGCAAGTTAAATTTCAAAAAATTTTAGTTTGGATCCGACTTGGTTGAACCTGAATCAGTTATGTATCAAGTATAATATGTTTGTGTAATTGGTGTATAACTAAAAAAAAAGTAACCAATTTCACACTTGCATTGTGATTGATTTGGTTCGATCAAAATTAATTCAGATAAAAAATTTCTGTTACAATACATACACCGAGAATTGCTATTATTTTACAAGTACAGCTGGTAGCCTACGCATCGCTTTTTTGGTAATTTAATGGAGTTGATTAGCACTTGGCATCTGACATTAGAAGACCAGATTGTGAATGAGGTGAGATAACACAGAAGATCAATCTGACTTGACAGCCCCTTTCCCACAATTATCCTAATGATCATATGCTCTATTGCTATATAATTATATTCAAATCGATTGAATGCTTCTACAACACATGGCAGAAAAGACTGCTCCCCCAAAAGCCCAAAAAGGATCAATGATGATGATGGTATACATGCACCTGTTGGCTGTCGTTTTTAAGGCCAAACTTTACAGCTAGAAAACAGCAACTCCAATTGAGACAACTTCTATTTGAGGGGCCAAATTGACATTTTCGTGGCCCACAAATACAAGTGGGGGCACTCTTTATCTTCAGCTTCTTTACAGTGTCATCAAACAGTCATCTTTAGAGCATATTAGAGAAGTTTACATGCAATCAAGACTCAATCAAACTAGTGATTCTTCACTGTGCACTGATGCAATCTTCTCATTATACAGCAGAAAGAAGTGTGCTCGTGTGGCTCCTTAAGGGCCTCACTTGCAAAATCACAACCACTTTAAAATTCACTTCACCTAACAAAATCACATAATTCCTTCCATTTCAGAAACTCTCACAAGGAAATGCAATAGATATCCAATTATTCACTCTGGCTGCTGTACAAAATCAACTTATATTGTCCCATTTAATAAACTAAACCGACCAAGCCAACCTTAGGATATCATCCTACCCTATATGGTTAATTACACTTAAATCCCCTATAAAATATAAAATTGTATTTTATTCTATTTTTTTTTTAAATTACACTTACAACCCTTCCAAAAATTCTTTGTTTACACATGAGCCTCTTTTGTTAGGGATTGGATGAAAAATGCTGACCTCAACAAAAAACAGTACATAAATTTTCAATTTTATCATTCATTTAACATTCTCATATATATTTTTGTCCTTATAAGGAGATAACTGTAACATATATATATATATATATTTATATATATGGAGTGAAGTTAACATAATTACTTTTTCTCCTTATAAGTATAAAATTATTACATGAAAATGTTAAATGAGGGGTGAAATTGAAAATTTATGGAGATAATACTATTAGAATAAAATAAATTATTATTTCTTAACATATTTAATAATATTTTTAAAATACTTTTGTAAATAGTACATATTGGTTTAACGCCAAATAAAAATTTAATAAATAATATTTTTTATAAAAATAAAAAAATAATAAATTATTACCTAAACTTTTTAAGTAAAAATAATATATATACATTCATGCTAGTTAGGGTAATTAAAAAAATTTAATTTAATTTGAATAAAATATGTGTTCATAATTAATGCATTACAAAAATTATCAAACAATTTTCTATGTAATATTAGTAAGACAATAGTAAATTTTAACATAAAACAAATTATGAACACCAATTAAATAAAAAAATTACTCAAAATTATTGCATGGTGTTAACATCTAATAATAATAAAAGACAGGGACAAGAATTGTGGTTGTGGCAGTTGAATTGACGATATAACGCGGGAGGGAGTTGACGGGTATTCGGGTCTCGGATTCGTGTACCCTAAGAATCCATCGCCCACCCGAAAATCTCCTCCAATCCATAATTTGTGTGTTCTCCTCCTGCGTGTTTTGGTTTCTCGCTAGTTCTTTCCTCCCCTTCTTTCTCTTTCTCAACATTGACTCGCTTACTGCTCGCAGGAGGGGGAAAAACACCAACCCCCCCGAACCCTACTACTACCCACTTCTTTAATTTACATATATCGTGTAGAGTTTCATCTGCAATAATTTAATTCAATTTGATAATGGGCGATCGGTGTTACGAGGATTTGGAAATTGCGTTATCCTCATATTCCAAACGCTGCGTCGGTCGGTATTCAAAGCTTGGGTTTTAGTTTATCTTTTCTTTTAGATGAGCAATTGTTTTCAATTTGTAATTTCTTTGTGAAGAATAATTTGTGATCACTGTGATAGATGATTACGACGAGGAGGAAGAGGAAACGGAAGGGGAGTATGAGGATGAATACGTCAACGATGTCGAGAACGAACCGAAATCGGACGAATTGGCATGTCCGTTTTGCTCCGAGGACTTTGATGTTCTAGGATTGTGCTGCCACATTGATGCCGATCATCGCATGGAGGTTAAACCCGGGGTAATGTATAAGTATTTCTAGTTTGGATTAGCGATATCTACATCGTGCTTTCTGTTGAAAAGTGTGTGTACTTCTTAAGAACAGTGAATACCTAACAACTGAGAACAAATAGTGTAGCTTTGGTTTGTTTAATGTGAGTGATGGCGTTCAGATAAGTCTTATGAATGTCTTTAAGACCTAGGATTTTGTAAAAGTTGTTTGAGCGGTAGGCTTGTCAATTTTGCGATAGGATTAGGTTTCAAGCTGAATTTAGTCCTAGGGCTGGTTTATTTGAACGGTATCAGTACGAGAAACAGATGATCATAAGCCACGATGTATGAGTGTGTTTGCATTGAAAATAAGAATAAGACCAGGCAACAAAGAAAGAAGGAGTGAGAGAGGGGGGGGGGAGTGAGTGACTAATGGTGGAACGAAGTCCTAACTTCTAGGAGACATGTAAATTTAATATGCTCATACATTTTATTGCCATATCGAAATTAAAAGATTATTCGAGCTCACATTTTCACATGCTTCCTTGTAGAATATTAACTCAGATGCAAGTCAGGTCTGTAACATTTGTTATGTTGCTTTTGCTTTGTCTGGAAAGGTATATTTAACCAGAGTCCTTCTTGCAGATCTGTCCTGTTTGTGCTACGAAGGTGCGGATAAACATGGCTTCGCATGTCATTACGCAGCACGAGAACATTTTAAGAATATCCTTTAAACACGTCACACAAATGAGCTGTTTCATTGTTGTGGATGAATTATGATGTTATCTTTTGAAGCGTAAACTCTAATATGGCTACTCTAGATATATGGTGATTTTTTGTGTACCTTAACTTAACATACGCTCTCTGCAATAAGAAGCACCGTAGTGCTCGCTCTCGTTCAGCGATATTTCTGCTGAGAAAAGATTTGCAGGATAAACATTTACGATGTATTAAGGAGTCTCCTTCTGCTGAATCTTCCTCCAATAAGGCAGCTGATTCCATGCTTTTGTCATTTGTCAATAATCCAAGCCATGCTTACAGGCCTCAAGCCAATGAATCTGCTTCCTTCACTGAACCAAGCTTATCAACAGAAAAATCTAAGGATGATTCTTTGGAGAGGTATGTTCCCAGTTTCTTTTTCTTCTTTTAAGATTTCCAGTACTTCTGAAACATAATTCAAATGCCAGTGTTAGCTGGTCACCCATTGAACTTCCATTGTTTCCACCAGAAAACTTGGTGGTGGCTTTCACCTTATTCTACGGATATCTATATCCTTTTCTGGATGAAGGTATATCATAAGCTAGGATTTATGGTAACATTTTTAAAAATTCTTGATTGCTTGAGAAACACTTCTGCACGGTTAAGCAAGACACCTTGTGTATCCATAACTTCTGATTCACATGGAGGCTACTATAGCTTGAATCACGGGTGCTAGATTGATATGTTCCCAGTATGGTAAAAATGGTATGACATATATGAATTGTGAGTTTTCATAGCATCTTTCAATTTAGTATTGCTGTCAATGCTCTGGGCAGAGCTCTTCTGTTTCTTCTCTTAATCTTTGAATAGTTGGAACATAGTGCCTAGCAACTGGTGTATGTTACTGTTATATTGGTGGATATATTCATTAGATCTTTTTATGGATGTTATTATGCTGTTATCATAACTTTGCACACATCTGACTTTGAGATAGTTAGTGTGTAGTGCGTAAGTTGAAGGTCATAAATAGCATTTTGTTCCTGTCTGCACATTCATATTTTATATTTTAAATAAAATGAAAAGGGTATACAATTTATATTTGTTTTTTCCCTTCACATCTAGGGTCTATTTGTATAAAACATTGTACGACGGAGAAATCTGTTCACGGAAGATCTGTCGAACTTTGCTAATACATCAACGTCCCCCACTGATTCTCGGCTTCTTTTCCTTTTTCTGATCTTATTTATACCTTGTGTTAAGTTTTATCTTTTCCATCCTACATGAACTTTACCAGTTACCTCGCTCCACCCAACCCTTCCAATTCCTTATGCCCTGTTCTCTTGGTGCAATACTTTTTCTAATCCAGTTGCCACTTTGGCCCCACATGTTGTATGTCCATGTACTCAATTGTAAATTCTACACCAGCTATTTCCATTCAATAAAGCTTTGTGCTTTCTTGACACCTGTTGCCACCTTCCCTGGTTGGCATTTTTGTTGAGTGATTTTTGATATCTTTTTATTGCAGTGAAACTATTTGCTAATCTGTTATGATGATGGTTATGTTAATTACTTTTAATTACATTTCTACTTTATCCAACTCAAATTAATGGAAATAGCAACACGTGGCTTGTCTTCTGATGGCTTATAAATATTTTTGGCTTTCAGGTGATTTATGCATTCACTATGAGTGTGCTTGAGGAATGACTTGGGGGCTGGGGGTGGTATCGGTTGTTTGTTGGTAAAGGTTGCTTATACGGCATTTGAGTAAATTTCAGATGTCTTTTTCTGCTTCAAGAACAATGCCTTGGATGGCTGAACGTGGTATACTTGAATGTTGTATCAGTTCTTATAAAGGGATGTGGTGTTGGACCAATTATTGATGAAAAGTATCCTGAAAAAACTTTATGCAAAAACAGCTGCATTATAGGATGAGCTTTAATGGACTTTGATTGTTGCTAGCTGCAAAAACTGTACTCGGGTCTCATAGATAAAGAGTATTTTTTATTTGTGCATCATTCAAATTTCCCAGAACACTTCAATTCTTTGTTGCACTAGTCCTTTAGCTAGCACTTCGTGTACATTTCCCTATGTTGGTTGCAGCTGTTATTATTTTGTAAAAAGGTTGGCATGTTGTTCAGCTTTAGGGTTTCTTACCTGTGGCTATCATTGTTTCAGATCACAACCAACTCCACCAACAGACAGGAATAATGAGGGGGCCAGGAGGCGTGAATTTTTACAGGGATTAGTATTGTCCACAATTTTTGACGACTTATGAGCGGCAGGATTAGTGTAGCCAATCACTGACAAAGAAGGCCATGGTGTCTTGCTGATGGATTTAACCAAAATGTCTGCACATGCGATTGAACGGGACCTGTTAGACAAAGCAGTTTCTCGACCCTAATATTGTCTTGGCCTGTTTTCAGTTGAGCCATTAGTATATATTGATGATAGATACCTAATGCATTGTGATGTAGGACGCTTATCTGTTTTCAGGCCGTAGTGCTTTTAGTCCTTTGCGTTTTGGTTAATCTAATGTATTTCCTTTGCTCATTTCCTGTTTGTAATTTGTGTACTTCAACTACGGACAAAGTATTGCCGGGATCAGTTGATTGTCTACTCCAATAAAAAGCAGAAACAGCAGTTTGAGTTCTACGCCTGTACATGTGATCTTTTCATCCCTTGGCCGTTGATCAAATATGATTCTTGTGAAACTCACAACCAAGGTTTTACGCTCTTTCTATATGTTCAAAAGTTATTTTACAAAATACATAAGTATTGACCCTTTGCATTCTTTGTATTTCAAGTACATACAACTACTACAAGCGCATTATATAGAATCTTAAATCATATGCGAAGAATATGATGGGATGTTAGGTAGATGAATTACCTGTCGGCCTCTTGAGTAATCATCCACTATCAGAGGCTAATAAATAGAATAATCACCATATGAACATAAAAAGATGCAATTCTTTTAATTGCAACCAGGATATAGACCTAACAAACGCAAGTATGATTAATCACTATTATAAAAGCTGTAGAAAAGGGTGTAAGTTTTATATATTCTCTCCTAAAGTATAGATTACAGATGTTTCAAGTTTTCATCACTATCATGATTGTGATTTGTAGCTGGTGACTTTACCATAGTCAGCCATCCAAACTAATGCTAAATTACTAGTATCACCAAAAATTAAACATTTTGACTACTGTGAGGATATCATCTCTGTGAAATTACCACCTTCTCCAAAAACTTTCTATTCATTACCCTAGTCTACTGGAAATAATGTTTTTTTAACCAATTTTACAATACTAATATCACCAAGCTTAGAGACTGCACAATAGTTTGCCGGGATATGTGGTGGTGTGACTGAATGAATTTTCTACAGCAGTTGCAGTTTCCAAAACTTTCACTTAACTCTAGGATCAGATCATCTCCAATGAGAGTAGTAAGCATGGAAGAATTGGTAATCAGGGAGAATAACCTGCAAATGTCGAAGCCAATTGTCGGCAGATTGCAAAAGAGAATTCTCTTGCTCACATTCTTGGGGTCCAGAAGGACTCACGATTGAACCTTTCAGGTTGTCTGAGGCAAGTCTAAAGACTGGTAATGAAAACTTTGGAGTTGGATCGACAATGCCGTGGACCGTTCTAGTATTTGCAGCATGAAACCAGGTGGAGTATTACCTGTCATAAAAATTGATAAATTGTTTCAGTAAGACAATGAGAACGAGTAGGATGTTCACAACACCTATCCTCGTCCTTGGCCCCCTCCTTCCTAGAAGAAAACAAAAGAAAAAGGAAAAATGCTCACAAACACTATTTCTCTTGCACATGCTCTCGTGCACCAATCAGGCAGGTAATATATATACACTTATGTATATATACATAAATACGATATACTCAAAGCACATACAGAGAGAGAGAGAGATATACTTCTAGATTGAGTTGACAAGGAATGGAATGTCAAGAAACATGCATCCAAATCTCTTAGTGTTGGGCCAATGGGAATTCTATAGATTGGATACCTACAACAAACATTTATTATCCACTCACAGTGAGCATATAGTCAAAGCCATAAACCTCAACCATATTATAAGAATAAGTAAAATTTGCAAGAGAATGACATACCAAGCTACACAAATCCAACTTGATGGAAGTAGATCGCAGCTCCTGCACTTCCTCAGTTCTGGATATTGGGACGGAAGAGCTGATATCTGTACCAGTGAGGGCAAAATCTTCAACCAGTCATTATACAGAACAGCAGAATAGATTGATGATATCCAATATGAACTTCCCTTAGATCTACCTTATCAGTTAGTGGTCTGCAGTTATGCGGTTGTTCATGTTCCAAAAACTGGAATAAGGTTCGTCCAGGTGAATTAGCAATATCAGCTTCAGAACCAGAAGAGCCTTTGACAAACTTCTCTCCCGGTGAGAGCATATTCAGTCGCTGGATGTTCAGATCTGAAACGGATTTTGCTCTCCTATCTGCTTCAGGATCTATGATGCCAAAAATACTTGGCAATCTATGTAACTCAGCATCACCCTCCTCATGGGGCCC
The DNA here is from genome assembly GCF_000512975.1 of Sesamum indicum. Lineage (NCBI taxonomy): Eukaryota > Viridiplantae > Streptophyta > Magnoliopsida > Lamiales > Pedaliaceae > Sesamum > Sesamum indicum. Next base: position 20,166,396 of record NC_026150.1, read on the forward strand.
TCTGGAGAATAACTGAAAAATTAATATGTGCTTGAAATGTTGCACTGATAAGTGAAACTAGTGATGTTCAAAAGGAAGTTTAACTCTTTGATACTTCTGTGTCCACAAGAGTCATGGTGAAAGGAAAAATAATTGGGACAAGCTACTAAACTCATCAAAGAAAGGAAAGGCAACATTGGAGGTAGCGCAGAAGTATCCAGATGTTTTCTATGTGCACTACTATATGTGCTAGCTTTCCTCCATCCTCAGCCAGCCAGCAGACATCTCTAGACCACAAGCCAAAACAACTGAACAAAAAAGATTTGCCCATGAGGACAAATATCTATTTTATTCCAATTATTAGGCTCCTAACAGAAACAGGTATTATTATCATGTTTGGAGCTTGAATCTCAAGTATTTTCTTGAAGTGCATCCAACTCAGGCTCTTCTTCAGGTTACCGTGTTTAACTGATAAACCACTACATTCCCATCCAAAAGGCACAGAGAATGATCTAGACAAGTCAAAACCTCCCCCCCAAATTAGTGAGCAGTGACAACTTACATTTTATAAGCTCTGTATCGTGGAAGGGGAGAAGGAATAAAGGAAATTGTAAAAATACAAGTGAAAAATTAGAAGGTCTATCTTGGAAATGTTATGATTCGACACTGACGTTCGGCAGCTTTGTAGCCTCAATAATTATAAATGACATATGCCGCATATATAACATGCCATGATTGCAGAGCATAGTTAAAAAAAGGCAGAGTGATTGGCAACAAATTTCTGGAAGTAAGTACCAAAATAAACTAACAGCACTTCTGTGTAGGACCAATTGAAGTCCTCAAAAGATTTTGGAAAACATTACTCAAACAGATCATATTTCCTAGGTTAAACCGCATCCTATTTCATTTCATTTTCTGTCTAACACCACATGGTGCAACTAACTTGAGCATAAATTCAGAAAATGACAACATATATGGCCAAGTCAAATAAGACTGAGCCATCCAAAATGAGTTTTGTGAGACTACTGAAAACGTAAAGTGATAAAGATCAGTAAAGAAGCTAAAGCACTATAGGATTACCATTAGAAACATCAACTATCAGTGGGTTTGATTTGCATTAATGATTGGTAAACAAATTCCCCATGTGACCATGATAGCATATATTGCGATAAATAAGACACTGATACTGCTGATGTAATTATCTATAGGATGGATAATCAAGGACGCGGATTACATACTAAAGAATTAAGACAAACATATAAACTACAGAATAAATAAATGAATGATCATAACATAATTGCCTACCAAATACAAGCATATAAAACAACAATTGTAATGAATGGAAGCTTGGTCAAAATTACCTGAGTTCAGATGAAGGCTTGGATGGGTCTACATACAGCTGCATGCCCGACAAAAATGGAACATAATATTGTTCAATTGGGTCTCTCCTGTTTAATAATAAAGGCACTCCAGCTCCATAAACACTCCACTCATTAAAAGATTCCCACAGATCCTCCAAGCAGAAATACGAATGTGAATCCACTTCCTATGTTCTCCATCCCCTTGTATCCACCTGTCAATGATACAAAAGCGTATAATTAATAGCTTCTCATCGCTTTTCCCAAGTGGGACCAACAGATATCCTTTCACATACTTTGTTTTATAGATACTTCCGAAACATTCACAAGTAATGAACTTGCCTAGGCTAATTCGTTGACAAATATTTTAAAATAGGTGTGAAGTAACGACTTTCTGGAAACTATTTATAGAAAAATATCTAAACAAATCAGAGAACTTTTAGAAACTACTTTAAAGATCTTCCCAACACCTACACGTTGATAATGGCTTTTCAAAAACTAATAGTCAGTTTTCATTAGCAGTCTGAATTCACAAATTTTCAAAAACCGCTGAACTTCTTCCATAACAAGCTTGAAGGAACAAATGCTCAAATGCTACTAAATATTAATATCACAAACAACCGCGGAAGGAGGACTTAACAAAAATCCTCCAAGACAGTCGCAAACTACATTTCAGAAACTGCAATACTGACATCTTTCAATAGACGGAAAATTAACGACCACTAGGAAACCAGTTTTCATGAACCCTTTCTGAAAGACCATAAACTGCTTGTTTACTGCTAAAGGGAGTAAGTTCTCCGTGTTTACTGCTTTTAGAAATGTACATGAACTACTTTTAATAATCAATAAATTCCCGCCTCGGCAGTGTTTGCTTAAAAAAAAAGACCATAAAGTGCAGACTTGATAATAGTTTGTCTTAAAAAGTCTCCAGAATGGCTTAAATTAACTATCATCTAAACTTTGTGTTCTTGAGATTTCAGAAATCAATTCAAGGACTTCATCATTATACCCATCAAGGGTGCATTTTCATTTGTTTCAGAATTACTCAAAGCCACATATACCTTACATTCAATTCCAGAAACCATTTCTCACATGCAAATACAATTATGCAAACGATTGGGGCAAAAGATATTCATTATATTTAAATTTCAAGAAAATTAGTTCATTTCCTCATCCAAACATTAAGTCATATGGAAAAGTTCACTTTTCCAGTTTGCTTTCCTGCATGTACTCTGATTGTCCTGTAACCACAACAGACGTTTAGGGTTTTATCTCCAGAAAGAAAAAAAAAGGAAGAAATGAGATTAATTCTATTATACCTCCAACAAATTCTGCACTGGAATGTATGGAGTTACCGATTCCTTCAGACGACCTAAGTTCGTAACATTTAATACCGATGTAGAACCAACAGAGAACGGTATACACAATGCCGGCGCAGTTGATGAATAATCAGCCTCACTCCGCTTCTCCACGTCCTCGCCTTTAGGAGAATTCACCTTAACCGCCACCACCCTCTGCGGTCGGCGTCGCTGCTGTTACTATTGTTGGAGCAGATGCCTCTGCATCATTTGCTGCTGCTGGCGCCGCACCGTCGGCGGGTGGTAAAACCTGCCGGCGCCGGCGCCGGCGCCGCATACCCTCCCTTACTTGACATTACTGAATTTACTAGGAAACGCAATACGTCTCAAAGTACACACAAAGTCAGTAAGAATCCATTCTCAGTTTGGGAAATTCAGGCCGAACGATTGAATCAATCAAGAGGTCATTGAAATGAGATTGAACTGAAGTGAATTTGAGCATCGAAAGAGACGTTTCTAAAAGGGTTTGTCGTTAGTGTGATTGTGTGGGCTGAGACTTTAGAGGTGAACGGTCATGACTGTTGAGTCACTAGTCTCTTAATACTGAGTTCAGGAGCATACTGCCTGACATAGAAAATAGAGGTCCGCATAATTGATGATTTCCTGTAATAATAATCATTGATAACTTATTATATATATTATATATATTTAATATTAATTTACACTAAGAAAAAATTATCAAATGTCAATAAATTAATATAGAACTAAAAATGCCAAATCACTAATCATTATTATAAAATCAAAATTAGTAGATTACGCACTTAATTGAGTTTCATTTTTAGTTTTCGATTTAAAATAAGAATAGGTTTAGATTAGTTTAATCAAATTGTAAAACCAATATAATTTCAATGAGAATACATATAAATAAACATATTTTCATTTTAGTTACTGTTTTAAAAACTGAAAAATAAAAATAAAAACACAAACAAACAAAATATAATAAAAGTCGTTGTTTCAAGTTATAACTCATATTTATGCTTAGGGAGCGCAACTAATTATAGTATTATGCTCTGACCACACTGCCCCCAAATAGCTTCTACAGTTATAATGGGAATGAGTTGTAAAGAAAGTTTAATTTTAGTTGATGCGTGCGAAAATAGCATGAGCCCAATGAGTATGGACTATCGTTAAAGCTTGGGATAAGCGTATGCAGGCTCTAAGGAAAGGGCCTACAAAACAAAAACGTTAGCACTCTGACATTCAAATTAATATTGGATTTAAGATAGAATAAAGTAAAAAAGTAATAAATTTGATTGAAAATCGAGGCATGGTGAATAAAATTGATGCAAAGTGCAAGAACACGTGATAATATGTTTGTAGTGTGCTTAAAACATAGCTTAGAGAGTGAAGGAGTCGTCCATCACATTGAGGGACTAAACTTGTATTTATAGGGGGAGTGCCTCAGTCTGCAGGGGGTCTTTTCTATTCTCGAGAATCTCACAAAAGTTGGTTGGGATGGTTAGATAAGGGATAAATCATCCTTATCTGTGGCTGGATATGCCTTATTAGGAGTCTTTTTCAACTTGGGAGACCCCATGCCTGCGAGGAGTCCCAACTACAAGGGAATCCCTCCTTACTAATGTAGAACTCCTTGAGCTGACGTGGTCCGAGGTGGTTGCTGCCACCCAGGCCAACTAAATGCCATGATGGAGTGTGGGCTGCCACGTATGTGGGCCTTTTGAGTCGAACGTCTTGTTGGCTTTAACCATGGTCCGGGCCATGGGTATTTTGAGCTTCCCCCCTTCTTCATGGGCTTTTTAGACTACCTAGACTGTTTAGGCTTGTCTACATAGACTATGGGTTGAATTACTCCAAGCACCCATGTCATTTTGGGTTGGACCACCCCAAGCACACACATCATTCAGTCCCCTCATGTGTTCATGTTACCCAATAGGAACTTTTTATTGGGGCCTATAAAAAATAGGTTAAGAAGAAAACAATTAGGACAGGCTCACGTGTTATGCCATCCATTGATATTGAGCACTACATTTGCAGAAGAGCATATGAACAATGAAAGACAAAAAGCTACCGACATAAACCAAATCAGCATTGAACACTATGCCTATGGCACTATGCTATGCATTCGACAGTGAAACATTTAAAATCTTTTTTGCATACCTTTCTATTAATATACCAGCACAAATGCTGACTCGGACACTAGACTCATTGTTTAAATGATTAAGATGACGCAATATAATTTTTATATTTTAGTTGTCCCAAAATTCACGGAAAAAAGTATTCTTGTCGTATTGATTTGAATTGATCCAATTTAAATTTAATTATGTATGCATTTATTATGATTATCTGATCAAAATTATAGTAATGGAAGACTCATAACAGTGCAATTCAGTTATAACTATAAACATTTGTCGTAAGTGTAACTTTTTTTGTTCTAACCTTCCTTATCAGCTTAATTTTTAAAAGATCTGACTGCTATAATCGAGGCATCTATGATGTTCACAAGTTATATGTTGCAGGGCCGTTTGTGACTTATTGGACTTGAGTTAGAGTTTATTAAACCTGAAGCAGGTAATCGAATCTGAACTCATATTGAGTACCTTCAACGTGTGTCTTTAAATCAATAAATTTATGTTTAGTATATAATATAGAGACAAACTTCAAAGTGTATGCCCAGTAAATATGAAATAACTTTTCAACATATTTGGTGTGACATCAACGTCTTGCTACACTATAAAGGTCGAAAAATCTTCCATGAAATTCTAAGATCGAAGGAAAACTAACCTGCAAAATAGGAGTTCCACATCATACATATTCCTAATATCTTGGGACACATTATACTAAAATATTCCAACAAACTCCAACTAGATCCAAAGCATCTGACCTGTCAATAGTAAGTAAAATAGATTTTACAGAACTTAGGTTGACTAGGCATCCCTCAAACAGTCATACCTTCATCCAGATAAGTCTACCAAATCTCCATCCGTTATTTTGTTAGTTAGTTAAGACACACAACTTTTAAAAATATAACATATATATGCTGCAGCTATCGTGCAGCCATAACGATACCGATGTCGCTCATTGTCACACACTCTTTACTCTCGATCGACAACAAGATCCTTGCTCATATTTTTCACTCCACAAGCATATCTTCACTTATATTCCAACATTTTACTATTCCACTCCGATTACCACATCATACTCATACATTACTTCAACTTTTTTCAATTATTAATTTAATCAATCAGAATTTAACTTAAGTACCAAAGTGTTATCCCTTGCTTTTGCAAATTAGTCCTCCTTTAATCTTAAAATTTCATTCAATTTTTATAATACGACTAGCCCTAAATGCATCAATATCATCCAATCTATGCTCCATAAAATTAGTTACATTGAAGTATTCAAATTATTACATATATTTCTGATTTTGATGGTAATAAAAGTTCTTCCGTTTTTATCCTAAAAAAGAAAAAAACTATTACATCTACATAAACATATACTAGAATTGAACCTACAAACCAATCATTGTAACAATATTTATTCCAATTTTTCTCATTTCAATCAAAATCAAATACATAAAATATGTGAAAGATGATACCAAAATTAATCATAGCCCTCGTGTCATCCATCTTTTTATAGTTACGTGACAAATGATTTAGATAGTTTAATCAGAATAATCAATTATTATAATCAAAACTTTTGTGCGATAAAATCATCTACAACATTTGACTCCCTTGATTTTTCTATGTCTGAACTCTGAAGTCTGAAGCACGAGGGGGATTGGGGGCCCCATTTGTGGCGAATCGTTCGACTCAGAGAGGCTGGATAGGTTGGAAATATGTTATTGTTAGGTGATAATAATGTTTACCGTCGCTATTTTTCCCATGTAAGTAATAGTAGTGTAATATATCCCTTTCGCCAGTCTCCGTTTCCTCTCTCATCTTTCTATCTCTACCCAGCGGATGCGGAGAGGATTCTAACTCTACCCTTCTTAAAGCAGACGCCATGGATTCAGATTCTCGATCCCATCGTCTCAAAATTTGAGTTAGTAGACAGTATAGAACAGCTTAGTTTTGGGTGCTAATGAGATTTGGTTAGAAACGGTGGGGGTCTTGCTAAGTATTTGGATTTGTTGATTTGTTAAAAAGCTGTTTGGTGAGTTGGTTTTTCACTTGGGTAAGGAAGATTTGTTTGGATTGAATTGATCTCCGTTGGGGCTGTACGGATTGGCCATGCGACGGTTGTTCTCGGCGGCGATCGGCCTCTTGAGAGAGGACTCCGTCAACACTCCAGCCAGCGCCAATTCTCAAGGCTCTGAAATTGTTTTTGTTGTTTCTGTTTCAAACTTAGCTGATTTTGCGCGAGTTGATTCAAGTAGATTTCTCCATGGCTGCAAATACTCATGGCCCTAGTCCCAAGGGCCTCCTCTGCAATGCTGGGGCCGGTGCGGCCGCTGGTATATACTCTATCCTTTTTTACTAACTTCCATGATAGTTTATTCTCCCCGCTAATCATATTGATTATGCTTTTGAGTCTAGTCAACCTGACTCATCGACGGAAAACACTCAGTTTGTGTATTTATGTTCTATGTATATTAATATCATCAGATAAAAAAAAAAAGTAAACACTGTTGAAATTGGATTTGAAAATCCTGATGAGATTCATTTTGATCTGGCACAGGTATGATTGCAGCAACTTTTGTATGTCCTTTAGATGTTATAAAGACTAGGCTTCAAGTCCATGGGCTGCCTCAACTTGCTAGTGCTAATATCAAAGGTCAGAGGAACTCATTTTGTTGTTAGTCTTAACAGTTTGTAGATGTTATGAGATTTAGTATGTTTCGTCTTCAGTTGTTTGTTACTGGCTGTTGCTCAAACTATGATGTTTGTAATCATAACTCTGTGATAGCAGTTTTCTGAAAGATTTTTAGTTAGCAGTTGAGGGGTGGAGGTGTGTGCGAATGCTGCAGTGACCTTTTTCATATGAAATCATTATGATGAATTGTTGTTTTTCTGTAATTTTTCCAGGTAGTGTTATAGTGGGAAGTCTGGAACAGATATTTCAAAAAGAGGGGTTGCGTGGTATGTATCGTGGGCTCTCCCCTACAGTGCTTGCTTTACTTCCGAATTGGGCAGTAAGTCATTCTACTTTGTTTAAATTTTTTTATTCGTGATACTCTTGATAGTCAGTTTTTTTCTATTTTGGAAAAGGGAACAAGTTCAATGGAAATGACTTACAATAAATTTTGGCAGGTTTATTTTACTATTTATGAACAACTAAAGAGTTTTCTTGGTGCTGATGGTTAGTCCTTAACTTGCTTTTCTTTTGTAAGATTCTCTTTAGAGGAAAGACCACTTGCCTCATTCTACTTTGAGATGATTATAGAAGCGGCCCTTTTTTTTTTTTTTTTTCAATGGTGTTATTGTGTTTCTGGATTTTCTAGATCATCAGCTCTCTGTTGGTGCTAATATGATGGCTGCTTCTGGTGCTGGAGCTGCAACAACAATTGTGACAAATCCTCTTTGGGTTGTCAAAACAAGGCTTCAAGTATTTTTACTTCTGTTTGTTACTGTTGCATTTTGTCTTTTGGAGAATGTGGTTTATTTTTCATTTTAATGCTGGTAAAATGTTAGCTAGTTTATTTAATATGCATGCAAATTGAAGTTTCATATGCTTGACTGTAAGCAATGAAGAGGCTCAGTTTGCCTTTATTTGCTCACTCAATTACGGATACACAGAAGTTAAATTCAGTTTCAAAATTCTCTCTGCAAAATTTCCGTTGTGCATGATACTTCAAAGTGGACATGAACTAAATACTGGGGTTTTGTCTTCTTAGATGCACTCTATGCTTGATTTGGCAATCCCTTTCATTTGTGAATGATACTGCAAATAGAGAAAAAATAAATGCTGGGGTTTTCTATTATGGAGATGTTATCAACAAGAGCCATTGTTATTGAATTGCTACAAATTTGTGCGTATATTTCGGTGTCTTCCACAAATTCTGTAGTACTGATGTTTACAACGATTAAGGAATACATATAGCTTTTTCACAAATCTGGTAAGAATGTGGTGGAATTGTAAATGTTGAATGATTCAATGAATTATCCAATTTGATGTTAGTTTAGGCTATAGTTTATCATGTTTGGTTTCATTAAGTTGCTTTATTGAAGGATATATACATAGTTTGGCTTACAACTTAAACTTCAGAGTTTGTTGGAGACTTGTTTTCTCTGCCAAGCAGAGTAAATGATTGCCTTTTTGCTAAAACATTTTTCAACTGAACTTATATAGTTCATTCATTTGAAAATGCATCCATTCAGGAACAGATATATGGCTCAAGAAATGACTGTCACTCAACTGGTTGTCTTTAATGTAACCTACCTTGGGTGTTAATGGACTTGGTATTGACCTTTCCAAGGTAAAGGTAATTTACAGCTTGGTGTTTTCTATCACTCATGCAGACACAAGGAATCAGAAGAGATGTGGTGCCGTATAGGAGCACACTATCTGCCTTACAAAGAATTGCACATGAAGAGGGTATTCGTGGATTATATAGGTCAGTTATCTCCTTCTTGAAGTCTTGCTGACAGCATATGTTGGATTACTCTTTGTTGGACTGGTTTCTTGCTTTTTCTTATGTTCTTGTGGTGTGCAGTGGTCTTGTGCCAGCTTTAGCTGGTATTAGTCATGTTGCGATTCAGTTTCCGACATATGAGAAGATAAAATGCTACTTGGCTGACCAAGGTATGTAGTTGCTAACTCGCGTTTGGAGAAAAGAAAACATTTCTTTCTTATACCTTTTCTGTTTCCTCAGTGAAATGACTTCTGAATTCCTTGTGATGGTGGTAGGTAACACCACGATAGATAAACTTAGTGCAAGTGATGTTGCTGTGGCTTCGTCGGTTTCAAAAATATTTGCGTCGACCTTGACATATCCACATGAGGTTAGTGCAAACGATCATGCACATTCAGATTTGTATGCACTCAACCATTGGGAAGAAGGTCAAAGCTTGTTTCACAGTCACACCCGCTTGGTAAATCTGAGAAGTAATCTGGAAATGACCATAGGGCAATGAGATAGGTGATAAGGATATTTTGGTCAAATTATGCCTTATCTAGTAATTCAACCAAAATATTCCATGGTTGGATGGATATGATGCAACTAGATTATTCACTCGTAGCCCTATACTTACAGCCAAATGCCCCATTACATCTACTATTTAGATTATCTAAAGAGGATGAAACTGCAACAAATTTTTGGTGGCTCTATAGGTGAGTTGGTGATAAATTCATGACTCAGAATTCATTGATAAATGAAAGATTACCAGAACTTAGAATTGAGCCAATCAGTCTACTAACTGTTTTCATTAAATGCTGTGCTGTATTTTATGGCATACGAGTTCTAGATATATAATCTTATTATCTTTGTTCTTTATATTTGTTTTTATATTCTTAGCAATAAATTGGTTCTGTTATCCATACTTGCAGCTTGATCGATGTTTTCTTTTTCTTTTTTTTCCCCTTAAATTTGATGCTTGTGGGTTTAATCTCATAACTTTGACAACTGAACACAGGTTGTACGCTCAAGGCTACAAGAACAAGGGCACCACTCTGAGAAGCGGTATTCTGGTGTTGTTGACTGCATTAAGAAAGTTTTCCATCCCAGCAGGGGTTGTGCCACCAACCTTCTGAGGACGACTCCAGCCGCTGTAATAACATTTACCAGTTTCGAGATGATTCACCGCTTTCTTGTTTCTTTATTCTCTCCCGATTGACACCCTCAACCATTCTGAGGATGAAAAGCTTGTGAGCAGGTTCTGTTTGTTGTGTCTCTGATTACTGATTGTTTCTGTATTCTAATAGTTAGGAGGTCAGTGTTCTCTATGATAATGATGATAACTTGGTATAGTACAGAACATCTTATACAAAGTTTCAAGTTCCTTTTTAGGATTGTTATGTCTTTCGAACCTGTAGAAGTTGCCCTTTCCTCTCCTGGTTCTCCGTATGTGGGAAGAGTTCTTAACCCACAAGGAATGAAGCTTTATAGCATTTAGCCTTTTGGATGGCTATGATATTATTACTTGCCAGTCTCCTCTTCTTTAACTTCTGAAATCGGAATAAAACCTCATGCATGTTGATCCCTGAATTCATGCTGTTACAGATGATAATAGTTTGGGTGAATTACATTGACACTCTTGAGGTTTGGTTAAACTGCACAAACACTTCATGTATTTCACAAAATTATAGCTATGCCTCTTGAGAGGTGTTAGTGTAATGTTTTTTCATAAAATTACAATTACACCTCTTGAGGGGTGTTGTCGTAATATTTTTCAAAAAGAGTGTGTGTAAATTTTACATTTGAATAAAAGGTATAGTTATAATTACAATTATAACTTCATGGGCTATAATTATAATTTTATAAAAAATAAAGAGGGTCAATGTACTTTACCCAACTAGTTATGGTGGCCAATGAGCAGCTCAAGTGTGGTTGATAATCACTTTTGTGAATAAATTACGGCCCTCCTCTTCAGGGCCTCTTTATTGGGCCCAGAAAAGAATAACACCCGAAATAAATTCATATATCCGACTTTACTTTGTATTATATTCCTTCCCTATGCACTGTGCATCTTTTCGCCCTTTTTATCCCCTTCTTTATTTTGTAGTTCTTGCAAGTGAAAATGATGCAGGCATCTAGCAACCGTGCGACTCACTCTTTCGGCTTTCCCAAGAGAATAATGAGCCTTTTAAAAACGTGGTAGGCCCATTGGACCTAATTAACCATTAATTCTCTCAAATGTGTAATTAATCAATGTTTTATAAACTCTATCCTTGTACTAATCTTAAAGTCAATCTAGTTGTAATGCACAAACTCCAATGGGTTAATGAAAAGTGAAGAGCTTTAAGAATATGCGACCATGCCCCACTCCAAAAGCCTCGGAATTTGAGATTTGGTGATACCGTTCATGTAAATTTGTATCCACATAAACTATCAGTCTTATATCATAATATTGTGGGATAGTTACACTCCCTTCCTTTTGGGTTTGTTGTAATTATAGATAATCCTCATGTGGCTTGGGAAATTACGTCCAACACTTTTGAAGTTTGCTTTGATCTAACAAATAAGTTCCACCGTCGGTCAAAATTCACTAAATTTGCTAATATTAACCAAAAGATTGAACGAAAATTGATATCTAAACTCGATTGACTTATTACTGACTTATTGCAGGTCAAATAATTTTTTCAGACTAAACTACCTTTATAACGGTGAAGATATACCTCCTCACAAGTATTAACGCGTGAAGACGTATGAGCATAATTTGATCATAAAAAAAATTATTTGACCTATTATAAGTTAGTAATAAGTCAATCAGGGGGTAAATATAGACTTTTTTTTTTTTTTAATTTCTTTCATTAATATCAGCAAATTCAATGAATTTGACTAACACAGGGACTTATTTATTAAACTGAAGCAAACTTCAAGAGTGCGAAATTTAATTTTTCAAACCACAAATAATTTACGTATAATTAGGTCAAATTTCAAGAAAAGAAAGTGTAATTTTTCCTAATATTATAATCATATGTAATAGCTCATGTGGACACAAATTCACATGAACCGCCTTGAATTTGGAAACTACTGCAGTGGTCATATTTGACTTGCATAGTAATGCCAAATTAACCACATTAATTAAAAGGTATATTTACAGGGGACACAACAACTCATTTGGTAGACAAGTACTTGTGAACAATGATCCCTCTGAATTCAGAGTTGGGGACAACCTGGTATTGCTACATTGTCTTTCAATTTTAATATGTAGTGCTAAAACCATCTTTTCATTTAACACAATGTTAAAAGGACAACCCCTCAAGCTCAATTTTATTTTGAATGCATGCTTTGATCACAATGTCTGAATATGAGTTCTTGTAGATTTCTGCATTCACATCAAAAAAACTGCTCATCCTTCATGTGCAGGAACGATACAGAGACGAGAATCATTCAATAAAATCATCATCGATAAGTTTCACATCGATTGCAAGAGACACCCGAAAACACCCATCGCACACATCCAACAAACAAGTACGGATGCAACGAATTTCGACTGAAAGAGAAATATTACCTGAAAATTAATAATCAACATGATTAAGCTGAAAATTAAAGTAATGTATTATTATGAGTAAACCAGGAAGAGTGTAGGTAGGGTTCATCATGGCTTGATCGGCTGTAAAAGTTAAAGCCCCTCCAAAAGGTGTAAGGAGTGCAATGCTTTCATAATGAGCAGGGAATATGGCTGCTTCATGGACCCCTACCATCAAAGATATCATCATACTATTTTTTTTTTCTTCTTTCTTTTGCTTTCAGACTCATGTTTACTTTTATTCATACTAGTTTTTCATGGCACGCGGTTCTTGCGTGTATATAAAAAAAAATTATGCATCAATTACACGATAAATATATTACATTTATGATTTAATCGGTTCTGGTCTGATCGAACTCAATTTGATACTCAGTCGATTTCTCATTGTTTTAGACCACTTATATAGGGGTACTTGTAAATTACTTATCAAAACAGCTCTTATGGAGAGCGAGAGAGAGAGAGAGAGAGAGAGAGAGAGAGAGAGAGAGAGAGAGAGAGAGAAAGAGAATTTCGAACCCACAAACATTTAACTAGAAGTGACTTGTCCTGTTTAATGACCGACAAGCATCGGCATTGGATACATATAAATATATATATATTTAGGGATAATTACATTGTCCTCCACTTATGTTTGGTGTAATTATACGTAAACCTCATATGGTTTGGGAAATTACACTCTGTATCCTGAGGTCTGTTTCCGTCCAACAAATGATACACATATTTATAAAATTCACAAAATTTACTGACATCACAACATACTTGAATTAAAATCTATAGTTACCCCCGTTGATGTATTACAGATTATTGTAAGTTAAATGAATTTTCTGACCCATTACCCTTATACATCTTTACACGCTAATGCATGGAGAAGGTACATTTTCACCCTTATAAGAGTAGTCTGGTCAATAAAAATGTGTTTACCAACAATAAGTCTCTACTAATCAATCAAGAAGAAATATAAATTTTTATAGATATTCTTGTTGACGTTAGCAAAACCCGTAATTTTAATAATAAATAGATTTATTTATTGAACGAAAATAAATGATACTAAGTATAATATTTCAAACTATAAATAGCTTACGTATAATTATATCAAACCTTATAAAAGAAGAATTAAATCAAATATATCCCATATATTAGTGATACTTTTAGTTACATAAAACAGAAACAGCAAGATGTAGAAATAACAGCAGCTGTCATAGGATTCGCATCAAATTGAAGAATTTTCTTTAGTAAGAGGGGAATAAAGATTTTGGATGAGTTGTGGTGCGCACCACAAAGTGGGAAATGGGAATGGACCTCCACTGCATTTTTTGTCAACCTAATTATGTCAATACTCAATACCATCTATATATATATATATATATATATGTCTTAAAAATTATTACATGAATTAAGTTTGGTCCAATCAAATTACAACAAATGTACTATATTTATTCTGTGATTGATCACTTTTCTTAAATTGTATATTAATCACACGATAATATATATTGTACTTGTCATATAATTGATTCAGATTTGGGCGAGCCAGATCCGACTAAAATTTTTCGTATATGTCATGTATATTTGGTGCTTTGTTTTTATTTTGAGTTGATTTCCTATTGTAAATTTTATTATATTTTATATATGGGATAATTACACTCTTCTTTCCTGAGGTTTGTGTAATTATATGTAGACTCCCTATGGTTTGAAAAATTACATATAACACTCCTAGAGTTTGCTTCCGTCTAACAAATAAGTCCCTACGTTAGTCAAAATTCACCAAATTTATTGATATTAACAAAAAAAATTAGAAAAAATTTTTTGTATCTACCCCGATTGACATATTACTGATTTATAGCAGATCAAATAATTTTTTTATGGCCAAATCATCCCCATACGTCTTCACGTATTAATGCATGTATGGAGGTATGTCTTCACTATTATAAGAGTGGTTTAGTTCGAAAAAAATTGTTTAACCTGCAATAATTCAATAATAAGTCAATTCAGAGTAAATATCAATTACTATTCAGTTTTTTGTTAATATCAATAAATTTAATAAATTTTGACTAATGAGGGGATTTATTCATTAGATAAAAGCAAACCTCAAAAGTGCCAAATGTAATTTTCCAAACCACAAAATCTACGTGCAATTACATTAAACCTCATGGAAGGAAATTATAGTTATCCCTTTTATACTCTATTTTACATATACATACTATGTGTACAAAAATTATATCGTCATTTTATTTAAATTTTTCATGTCAATATACATAACTCGTATATATATGAAATAAAATACGGCATAAATTAATTCGAATTTTCTTTAGTCATTTCTGCCCCAATTGGAGCATAGTTTTCTGAAATTAATGAATGCTATTATACCATTGCTTTTTTCTTCCCCTAAAACTTAAATGCAACATTTGAGAGGTCGGCCGACGCCATGACATCAACCATCATTACATGTCTTTTTCTGGGGTTTTTAGATAAGTTTAAACCTTTTGGCTTAATTATTGATAATTATGTACATTTTCTTTTAATTGAAATGATGGAATTACCCACATTCGTCTTTTCATATGCAATATCTTAATACTATTAACTTTCTTTGTAATTTTATGAATAAATTATAATAAATTCTTCAAGGGCTTAGCGTATCTGTAAAGATTTTTTATTATTCGAAAAATTATAAATATTTTTATAATGTTTAATAAAATTATGTCATTTTTGGACAGAAGTATGGGATTGTCAATTTTGATGTTTTCTGTATTTTTTTTTCTTTTTTTAAAATAAAAAAATTAAAAATTGTGAAAAATTCGGAGGAGGTGGATGAAAAGATTTGAAAAAATTGTAAACAAAATTTATTCACTTAGTCCATAAAAAGAATTTTAAAAAAAATAGAAAAATAAATAAAATTATAATTTGTAGTCGACTAGGGCATTTTGATCAAGTCATCACAAAAAATGGATTGGGCTAGTTGTTAAAGTCAAGAAGTATTTATAATTTTTCAAATAGTAAAGAAGTATTTGTAATTATTTCAAACATCAAGAGAGCTTATTGTAATTCACCCTACTTTTATCATAATATATTGTTTCATCTTTATTTAGTGTGAATAATATATTCTTTTATATATCTTAAATTTAATGTATCTACACTAATATATAATAAAAGGCCTTTTTCTATCACAAACAACGATTATGACACCGCAGCACTAATTTTATTATTATCCCAATAATACCCCTAAGTTTATTTTCTTTTCTTTTTCTTTGTTGCTTTCTTTCTTTCTTTCATTCGTACTTTTCTTTTTTCAAACGTGATGTATTGATTTATATATATATATTCTTATTTTAATATATTTTAACATATTTTAAAATATAAAAGATTATTTATTATATGCATGTAGGAACAGCGTGCCACGACAACTAGTGTATAGAGTGATTTACGACTCGATCGATGTCCCATTGAGCGAGTTATTGTCCGTTTTAACTTCTTATAAGCCTCACAATTTTGTTATGAAAAAAGCAACTCGATAGGGTGATGTTATGTTGTGGTTTTTAAGCCGTTCATAGTCCTGATTTACAATCAATTTGTGTCATCTGTCTGCATTATCAACCCCCAAACAAGTGGTTTGGGGCTGACACATGACTTTATTTTCACAAACGATACAAAATGATGTGAATTACGATTCGATCATTGCCCATTACGTAATGTATTGTCCGTTTTAATTTCGTAAGTTCATAGATATGAACCTTAAGATTTTATTTTAAAAAATATTTTATTAGAGCTTTAAAACTTCCAAATCATTTAAATTTCTCGTTTATAATGAATATAAGACGCCACAACAATATATTAATGAAATACATTATTTGTCGACTGCCAACAACACCCAACAAACCGAACGATGAACCGTTCCGGAGGCAGAGGCAGCTGCAATCACAGAATTGTAGCCTCCCTGCCCCGTTACAATACAATCTCGCGGGACAGAAAGACCTCCAAAGCTGCCAGGTTCGGTACCAGACCATATATTTGAAATTTTGGAACGTTAGTCGTGGTGTCCAACATACATTGACCATTACTACACCTTCTGATTTTAATTTATGTTACTGCACTTCAATCTCTTAGTGAATAACACTATATTAGACAACATATCTTCACAATTGAATTAGCTTTGCTGAATTATATTTTGGATAGATTTATTTACACCCTTCGCATTGTTTATATAAATTACTCATACTTTTTGGATGTTTATACATACGTTCGTCAGAAATATAAATATCATTTACACAGATTAACTCTAATTTTTAAAAAATTATATATATATCCCAAAAAAAATGTCGACATTATTATACAAACTACACATGCTTTTTTGTTGTCAAGGGAGGTTTTTGTGATTATGCAAAATATATGAGCAATTTTTGTAAAGGTAAAATTATAAAATTAGTCCTATATATATAAAGGCTAGCAAAATTTAAGTCCCATAAGTATTGGACTGGTAATTTTAATTTTGTAAGTTTCAATTTCGTAGCAATTTTAGTCATTCAGACAAAAAAACACCAGATTTTTTCCGGACAAATTGGGGCTTAGGGTTCTGACTACAAACTAGGTTTGAATTAAATACGTAGTATCCTTGTAAAATGCTTATATAAGGAGGAAAAAAAAAAAGGAGACTCCTCTTTCACCTTTCTCTCTCTCTCTCTCTGTACTCGTATGGTTGAGGGGAAATGATGGGTTGGAAAAGGCGAAGCTTTAGTCAGAAGATCGGCGCTAGGGTTGTTCACCGAGGAGAGAAATTGAGGGATGAAATGTTAAGTCCAAATTCGCTCTACTTGTATGAGGGGAAGCGAATGGAAACGAGAATAGATTGAGGGGGTGGGAATGAAAATGGAAATTGGTTGACGGGAACTATGGGTTGGCAAAGGTGAAATTGTGGTCAGAAGGTCAACGTGGGGTTGTACGTCGGAGGAGAAATTGAGAAATGAAATGTTAGGGTTCAAATTAAGCAAACGAACCCTCAATTTCACCCTTAAGAGAACGAACCCCATGCCCGGCCTTTTGACCAAGAGGCTTCACCTTTCCAACCTATTATTTCCCCTCAACTAATTTTCATTTTCATTCACTCTTCCTAAACTAATTTTTATTCCCATTCACTTCCTCTCATACTAGGTTTGAATTAAATACGTAGTATCCTTGTAAAATGCTTATATAAGGAGGAAAAAAAAAAAGGAGACTCCTCTTTCACCTTTCTCTCTCTCTCTCTGTACTCGTATGGTTGAGGGGAAATGATGGGTTGGAAAAGGCGAAGCTTTAGTCAGAAGATCGGCGCTGGGGTTGTTCACCGAGGAGAGAAATTGAGGGATGAAATGTTAAGTCCAAATTCGCTCTACTTGTATGAGGGGAAGCGAATGGAAACGAGAATAGATTGAGGGGGTGGGAATGAAAATGGAAATTGGTTGACGGGAACTATGGGTTGGCAAAGGTGAAATTGTGGTCAGAAGGTCAACGTGGGGTTGTACGTCGGAGGAGAAATTGAGAAATGAAATGTTAGGGTTCAAATTAAGCAAACGAACCCTCAATTTCACCCTTAAGAGAACGAACCCCATGCCCGGCCTTTTGACCAAGAGGCTTCACCTTTCCAACCTATTATTTCCCCTCAACTAATTTTCATTTTCATTCACTCTTCCTAAACTAATTTTTATTCCCATTCACTTCCTCTCATACGGGTAGAGAGAGAGAGAAAGCTGAAAGAAGGGATTTTTTTTCTCTCTCTCTCTCTTTTTTTTTTTTTTTTATGTTAGTATCCTATGAGGATACCACGTATTTAATTCAAGTTTAGCTGGCAGTTGGAACTCTGAGCCCCAATTTGTCCGGCTAAATTATAGCAATTTTGGTTGGAAGGACTAAAATTACCACTAATTTCAAACTTAGAGGATTAAATTTGTCAGTCCAATATTTACGGAACTAATTTTGCCAACCACATATATATACAAGACTAATTTTGAATTTTTGTCTTTTTGTAAACACAGTAACACACCATAGATTAGGGGGTGTAAATGTATTTATCCTTTATAGTTTTAAATGTAAATTGTAGTCCAAAAGATTTTTATTTTTTTTAAATGAGATAAATAGACTCCTCTCCCTTGATACTTAGTCTAATTACACATAGATTCTCTGTGATTTGAAAAATTACATCTAGTAGCCATGAGATTTGCTTTCGTCTAAAAATAGGTCCCTCCATTAACCAAAATTCATCGAATTTGTTGATATTAACAAAAAACTGATAAAATTTGATATTTACCTTCGATTGACTTATTATTGACTTATTTGCAGTAAAATATTTATTCTAACTAAACTACTCTTATAAGGATAAAAATACACATTCTCACATACATTAACTTGCGAAAATATATAAATCAGTAATAAGTCAATTGGGGTAAATATTTATCCATTTTTTTTGTTAATATCAGTAAATTCGGTGAATTTTGACTAACGGAGAGACTTATTTGGTAGATGAAAGCAAGCTTTAGGGTACTAAATGTAATTTTTTAAACCACAGGAGATGTATATGTAATTACACCAATTCTTGGGAGAAGAAAAATGAAGCCAACACCCGTGTCCGTGGCATGTCCCCGCCCCCCTCTTTTTAATTTTCAGACACTCCGATGCCTTGTCTGACATGCGTCCAAGCCGTGTCCAACACTGTATCGTGTAATTTTTCGGAATGTTCTTGCATTATAGTTCCGCATATTACCAGAAAAAAATATAGATATGTATTTCTTACAGTATAAATTGGTATGATTTAAAAATTATGACAAATTAATACTATGTATCACGATGAAACAAAATGAAGTGAAAATGTAAGTTTTGATTACAATTAATTAACATTTATCATGAAAAAAACCTATAACAAAAACATGTACCATAGTTTTTAGCTATAACTAATCTTTTAGCCTTACTGCTGAAACAACGACTAATAGTTATTATATAATTATAATTAATTAATACTCATCATAATTTTTTTATTTTTAACTATGATAATTAAACGTAATAAAAAATCATATTTCTTTTTGCCGGCAATTTTTTTTTCATTTTTTTTTAGAGAAGAAACGATATTATTAATAAAGAAACAAAATAATTTTTAATTGACGAGTCATATTATTATTAATATATTAAAAATAATTATATTAATATAATTTTTATTTACAATAAAAAATTAAATAACTCGGATTGAATAACCACAGCTGAAAACAATGAAGCTCAAAATGCAGGAGCAGCACTAACAGACTAGACAAAGAATTAATCATCTTCTAACCCATTATTCTTCTCGAAACCATGAAAAGATGAAAGTTAAAATCACCTAACCCCAAGAATAGTTAATTCTTAGAATTAATTACATTTAAAGTCCCTCTAAAAATATTAAATTATACTTTTTCCTAAAACATTTTGAAATTATAATTACAACCCTTTATGAAATTTTCGATTTATACCTGAGGATTTGGATGAAAAATACTGATTTAAGCAAAAGAAATTACATAGATCTTTAATTTTGCTCCATATTTAAGATTCTCAAGTATATTTTCTTACTTATAAAATGATACATGTAATACATATATATATATTGAGTGAGGTTAATATCATTATATTTTTTTACTTCATAAGTACAAAATTATTACATGAAAATATTAAATGAGAGGTAATATTGAAAATTTATACAATTTGTTTTTAGGCTAATGTTAGCATTTTTTATTCAAATTCTAACAAAATGAGTTAGGTGTAAATAATGAATTTTTAAAAAAGAATGAGCGTATTTTCAACACTTTTTTAAGGGAAAATATAATTTTGTATTTTTGGAAGGGTGTAAGTGTAATTAATCTTAATTTTATATCAAGAAAATAGTACATACACTTAGAGTCAAAGAAAGAAAAAGGGTTTGGTAAGAAAAAAAGATTGAGGCGCACACAATTCAAGTCCGAAGCCAGTTTGTTGTATTGTTTCAGTTAATTACCACTTTCAACCAAATCCTTATCTTTGAAAATGACCAATTGCCTACCAACTTATAAACTAAACTACCCAATATATCCTTTTTCCTTATTAAAAAATGATTCCACTTTCAAAGAGGCAAATATAATTACATTACTTTGTTTTAACTAAAAATACTCACTCGTTTTTTGAAAAATTATAAATACTCATTTAAAATTACAAATATCCTAAAAAATACTCTCTAAATGCGTTGTCTCAAGGGGGCATTTGTTCCGATATTTGTAATTTTTCAAACAACGAATAAATATTTGTAATTATAACAGGAGCTCGTTGTAATTTATTTATTTTTTAAATGCGGTCTGGTGATTTATATAATTTATTTTTATTTATGATATATTTAAAAATATAAAAAATTATTTATTATATTAATGCAAAAATAACATGCCCGAGTGCCAGTATCTGTACTATATATTAAGGGAGAACACCTCTTTGATATTTCCGTTAGTTCTGATTTGCTTGCCACCTGCCCACTATCTAATAGCTTTTGCTCTTTCTCCTACATCAAATATTCTCTTTTAAAATTATTTATTTATAATCATAATAATTTTATATTACCATTTTTTCTGAAATTAATTTTTTATTAAATGAAATTTAATTTTGTAATTTTTTTGTGCACATACATCGAACGGACCATGTCCGACTAATAGATATATAAAAATGCTGCCGAGTGATGCATCTTGGAGACTAAGCGAAGCAACGCCGCAAGCTTAGCTCTACTGGAGAGCAAATACTCTTAGACAACAAGAAGGGAAGGAAAAGGGCAGGTGGTTAAAATGTTATCTATCAGTGAAAACATTAACGATTTGTATGATAAGTTTAATATGTTTTATCATAAAATATGAATCAATTACATAACTAATAAATACTCTAAGAATTCATTTAGTTTCCATCAAATTATTTTTTATTGACGTATATTGAAATTTAATCTATTTGATTAATTTATATTTATTTTATTTTTCTTCTATTTTATTTAATTTAAGAAAATAATAAAAACTTTAAATTATAGGGATAAGTACACTGCCTTTTCATGAGATTTGGTGTAATTACATGTAGACTCTTCTGTGATTTGAGAAATTACATCTAATACTCCTAATTTTTGTTCATCCAACAAATTGATCCATCTGGTAGTCAACATTTACGAAATCTGTTGATATTAGCAAAAAATTTGAATAAAAAATCTATGTTTACTCCCAATTGACTTTTTACTGACTTATTACAGTTGAATCGAATCTTTGATTAAAAAAAAATTGTTCGAACTACAATAAATCAGTAGTGAATCAATCAGCGATAAATATGAATTTTCATTCATTTTTTTTTACTAATATCAATGAATTCCGTAAATTTTGGCTTAGGAAGGAATCTATTGTTGGATAGAGATAAAAGTCAATGGTACAAAATGTAATTTTTCAAACTATTGAAAAGTCTAAATGTACTTACATCAAAATTCAAGAGAAAACGGTCTAATTATTCTTAAACTATACACATCGATTGTGCTTTCATAACGAGTTAAATGCAATTTACCCCCTATGATATGTGAAATGAGTAAATATCCCGTGTAAAAAAGAATTAGCAAAGTACCCCCTGTGTTTCAAAAAAGAAACAATTTTCCTTCTATCAATGGTTTAGATATGGGGCGGGAGGGGGGTAAGTATTTGCTTTTTCCAAAATGCAAAAAATAATTTACTATTTTATTTTTTTATAAGAGATTTTTTACTCATTTCTCGTATCAGACGTGTTAAATTGCATACATATTTCCCCTCTCAGAACTGATACTTGTCAAGGTGGTGACACTCTTAAGCAGCTTCCAAATAATTATGAAGATGCTGAGATTGATAATAACAGCTTTTAATTGCTGAGTCTTTCATTGGATTCTTGATACATAATAGGCATCTCCACACCTCCTAAAACATTTCTCATTTCACATCTCTTTTATTGAGAGAGTTGAAAGCCCAAAGGTCCCAACTTTATATACGACGTGTTTGTGATTTTAATGAAAGGATGAAAAGGGAATTTTACTCACGATATGATTGCATATAAAGTGAAATCGTTTTTGTATATATGATTGGTCAAATTAATGAATAGTGCTATAAAAAAAATTATATTTTTGATATTTATAACAGTGTTGAGAATTTTACGATGTTGTAGGTTGTATGTATTTAATATGTGCCTTATGTATATTAAATTACTTTTTTATCCTTGCAAGTAAATATTTATTACCAATATACATCACTGTATATGTAAAAGTAAAAACCCCAGGAGTCTGTTCCCTAAATTTGTTTATATTCCACCATTATTGCTTTTTTTTTCCTTTCAAAACTTAATTTTGATTTGATGACTAATGATGTACAAATTATGTGTGATTAGTAATTAAAGGGTGTTTACGGTAGTTTCTACTTTTGTGGCAAAAATAAGTTGTTGAGAAAGTTGTGATTTAAATAACAGTAAAAGTTGGGAGTATTTGAACACATCAATTAAAAATAAAAGGAATAACTAAATTTATACCCCTGATTCAATGATTTGTTCACACAGATTACCTTGTTTTTTCACATAACAGCAAAAGAATAGAGGGAGTTTATGTAATGATGTTGACATTTTTGGGAGTGTATGTGTAATTTTTCAAAAAGATAGAGATAGTTTGTGTAAATGATGTTTATGTTTTTGGTGAGTGTATATCTACTTATCTAAAAGACATGAGTTATTTGTGTAAACAGACAATTAATCAACAAGGTGGAGAAATTGGTAGGAAGTTAGGTGTTTATAATTTTTAATTATTTAATTTAATCCGTTTAAAAGTAAAAAATATAAAACAAAAATATTATTTTTTAACTTATTTTTGAGAAACGCTTACAGACAGCGCATTAATTTGGCGGAGTAAAAACGGGGTCTTGAAATAGATGTTTTGTGGAACACGACTTATAAAAGTAGGTGAACAGTTGGATCCCAAGGCTGGCGGTTCGGGGCGACGTTTGAGAGCATGTGGGCTTAGGCAAAGATATATTCAAAAGGTGGCACACTCAGTGTCATGGCATCAGTAGTATAAAGCAGAGGTGTAGCTTTCCAGTTTGTAGAGAGGAAAAGGAAAAGAAAAGGGGGGAAGCCATGGCCACTGCTTCTCTGTATAGGCTTAGGCTGAGAACAAACTGAATCATTCTTTCTGTATATCTATTGTATGTTGTGTGCATTTTGTATTGATGCTGAAGCCTGCCTTAGTCACTCTGCTTTTGAGCCTTCTTCATCCAGTGTCACGCAGAGATTTGCATATTAATTATCTGAAATTTCTTTGATGATTCTGGTTGTGGTGGAGTGTTGAAATTCGAGAATTGTTGAATTTGGAATGGCGGCTCTTGAAGGTGCATTGTCCTTCTCTGTGGCGTCAGTTGTGGAGGATGTTCTTCAACAGCACGGGGGGCGATCTCGTGGTCTTGATTTGGATGCTCGGAGAGCGGAAGAGGCTGGTAATTTTCGAAATATTTGGGGAGCTAATTTTGGTAGTTTACGGCTATAAATCCTCTAACACAGTCTAATGTTCTGATTTTTGGTTTAAATTGACGTAGACTTCGGGTTGATTAAAACTAGAATATATGAAAGAATGGTCTTTGGACTTTCCTATTTTCATAATCCGGAACTAGCTTTTCTTTGAAACATGATGGTTGGTTTGCTTGGTAGAGTAAAACTGACTCTTCAGTATCTTCAATGAAGTTAAAATAAATGTACTTCCATAATGAAATTCAAGAACTGAAGCTTCACGGCGGAATTTGAAAGTAAACGTCCAAAGTTGCATGGCAATTTCGATGAGTCCCGTTGTGTGGATCTAGACACAACATTTCTGTATCTTCCTAAGAGATGCTGTGGAAAGATATATATCTGCTTTTATACGATTGCATCATTTCGTATCCAACATTTCGCATTATATAAATGAGTCCATTTCTGTTGACGCAGCAATAAGAAGATATGAAGCTGCCGCATGGCTGAGGAAAGTGGTTGGAGTAGTGTCGGCTAAAGATTTACCAGCCGAGCCTTCTGAGGAAGAATTTAGGCTTGGGTTAAGAAGTGGAATAATTCTATGCAATGCACTTAACAAAATTCAGCCTGGAGCTGTGCCAAAGGTCAGTAACAGATGTTCCCATAGTTTTCTTTAGCTTTTTTCTTGTTTTATTTTTCAGAATCATGATAGTTTTCGTGCAGCGAAGCAGCCTTTGATCATAATTAGGATTGACCCCAATCCATTTATTTCAGGTTGTTGAGAGTCCATGCGACTCCTCCCATATTCCGGATGGTGCTGCATTATCAGCGTATCAATACTTTGAGAATGTGAGGAACTTTCTTGTAGCCGTTGAAGAGATGGGAATGCCTACTTTTGAGGCCTCTGATCTGGAGCAGGTAGGTCTCCATCGGAAAATAATTTCATTGAGCAATACACAAAATAAGATGAATAGTCATTTGGTTGTTTCATAAGATTGCAACCACTAAACTAATCACTTAAAATTTTGCTAAATGACAATTTGAAATCATTGACTTTTTTCAGGGAGGAAAATCTTCAAGGGTCGTAAACTGTGTGTTGGCAGTTAAGTCCTACAACGAATGGAAACAGACAGGAGGAAATGGGGTTTGGAAATTTGGTGGAAATGTTAAAACATCTCCAGGTGGGAAACAATTTGTCCGCAAAAATTCTGAGCCATTCACGGGTTCTCTGTCAAGGAGTATGTCCATAAATGAGAAATCTCAAAATGGCATATCCACCGACACAGATTTTAACAGAATGGTGGGTAAGCTTTCATTGAAGTGGGAATTTAGTCTACTTTAGCATCTCTCTTCATCTTGTTTTTCTTTTCTCTGCAGTCTAATTCTTCTTTGAGTATGCTAGTTCGAGCAATTCTATTGGATAAGAAGCCTGAAGAAGTTCCTAATGTAAGTATGATGTGCACCTTCCAAACAAATTTGTAATCACATATGTTTTTTATGCTTCCTGGTTTGGATGGAAGTTTGGCTAGGAACTTCAAATGAAAGATGTTTGCTACCAACTCTTTTTAATTTTCTTTTTAAGTATGATATTGAGAATCAGAATTCAGTATGTCGAGGGTTAATGAGTGTGCGTACTCGATTTATACTTTTTTTTATTCCTGAACTTAGCGCTCTTAAATCATGATGATGTTAAGAACCCCTGACTGGAGCTGATATACTTTCTGGTTTTATTACAGCTTGTTGAATCTGTATTAAGTAAGGTCGTGGAGGAGTTTGAGAATCGCATTGCAAGCCAAATTGAATTGGTATAGTTTGTTCTCTTTGCTATTACTTGGACACTTCGTTATGCAGTTCTAGTAATTTTATTTTGGTTCACCTCTTCAAGTTACTCTGCAAATTTTCAACTGACAGAAACTTTGCTTATATGACATGGATATCTCAAACACTTATGAAATCGCTTTTAGGACCTCATTTGGTCTGTCTCTTGTTTATTTGTTTGTTTGTCAACCAGAAGAAAGCTTCCTTTAGAGACTTCAATACTTCTCATGGTAGCAAATCCGTTTCAAAGCCTTCTTCATCCAATGTAAAGGTAGTCCCTTTCGAATTAAATGCTTTGAGAAAATCTACTGCTTATCTGTTAAAGATTGATTTCTCGTGGATTATGTTTGCTTTGGTGATACATCTGTTTCCTCTTTCCTAAACAAGACTGAACAAAAGAATGCTGCAATGCCGAGGGGAGATGAAATATTACAAAAGCATAGCATATGTGATGAAGAATCAGAAAGTAGATTGATGAAGCAACAGTTGATCGTTGATCAACAGCAGGAAGATATTACGGTAAGAGGAAACTGGGTGCACTCTCCATCATGTTTAAACAATCCCTTCGCCCTCTAAGGTATTAAAGCTGAAAAAAGTGCTTTGTCATTGATCTCTAGGTCCTGAAGCAAACTCTTTCTATAACCAAAGCTGGTATGCAGTTCATGCAAATGAAATTCCATGAAGAAATTCATAATCTTGGTAGGAATTTGAAAAGTTTTGGTTTCCTCATTTATTTATATGTTCTCAATATAGTGGATGCAGTGCTGGGTGTTCTTTTGTTTAGACTATTTCATTTACTATTTGAATTTTAACCCAAGTCTACTCTTACTTTACAGGCCTCCATATTCATGGACTAGTTCATGCTGCTTCTGGATATCATAGAGTTCTTGAGGAAAACCGGAAGCTTTATAACCAAGTCCAGGACCTAAAAGGTAAGTTTAATGTTTCTTAGTCTTATTGTATTTACCTGTTCTGACTATTTTTAAGTAAATTAATGCTGAATATTTTAATTGAATCAGGGAGCATTAGGGTTTATTGTCGTGTCAGACCATTCCTGCCTGGACAATTTGATTACTTGAGTACTGTGGATCATATTGAGGAAGGAACTATTAGCATAAACACTCTAGCCAAGAATGGAAAAGCACGGAAATCCTTCAACTTTAACAAAGTGTTTGGGCCTTCTGCAACTCAAGGTAGGCCATTGACTTGCAGAATTTTCACTTTGTGTACTGTTCGAGGATTTGAAAATATCTCCAAAGTTTGCTTCTTATCTCTTTGCAGAGGAGGTCTTTTCAGACACCCAACCACTAATAAGATCGGTCCTTGATGGTTACAATGTCTGCATTTTCGCTTACGGTCAAACAGGATCAGGAAAAACTTACACTATGGTGAGATAGCAGCCATTAATCTGTTACATAACCACTTACCCTGATTTCTGTTCGAGAGCCAACATTGATGTTAATGCTGTTGCATCTATCCAGACTGGACCCAAGGAACTGACAGACCAGAGTCAAGGAGTGAATTACAGGGCTTTACGTGATTTGTTCCTCCTTGCTGACCAAAGAAAGGATACTTTCTGCTACAATGTCTCTGTTCAGATGATAGAGATTTACAATGAGCAAGTGAGGGATCTCCTCAATACTGATGGCCTAAGCAAAAGATATCCTTTCCAAAGCTAGTTTCTTACCTAATACATTGATTTAAGAATTCATTTATAATTTCTGTTAGGACCACCATCAAAATGAAACTTCCAACTTTTTGTGGTTTATACAATCACCTTATGTATATTATATGGTGTGAAAGAAAAGCTCTAGCTCAAGGATTCCTTCACTATCACTACATTAGAAATTCGAAATAGTTCTCAGACAGGACTCAGTGTACCAGATGCAAGTTTGGTTCGTGTCTCTTCAACATCTGACATTATTGATCTGATGAACCTTGGACAAAGGAATCGTGCTGTTGGTGCAACAGCTCTCAATGACCGCAGTAGTCGCTCACACAGGTGAGCAGTTGAAGCTAAACCTCATGCCTCTAAAGTAACCTTTTAACTAAAGTTCATTTCATTGCAGTTGTTTAACAGTTCATGTCCAAGGAAGAGATTTGACTTCTGGGAATATTCTTCGGGGCTGCATGCATCTAGTTGATCTGGCCGGGAGCGAGAGAGTCGACAAATCAGAAGTGACTGGTGACAGACTCAAAGAGGCTCAGCATATTAATAAATCTCTTTCTGCACTAGGTGATGTGATCTCCTCTCTTGCACAAAAGAGTCCACATGTCCCCTATAGAAATAGCAAACTCACCCAACTGCTCCAGGACTCACTTGGTAAGGATAACAGGCTCTACAAATCATTTTCTTGTTTCGCCATTCTTAACATGATTCTGATGCCAATTGTTCTACTCAGGAGGGCAAGCTAAGACACTAATGTTTGTTCACATAAGCCCTGAGCCTGATGCCATTGGAGAGACGATTAGTACGCTTAAATTTGCTGAACGTGTTGCCACTGTTGAACTTGGTGCTGCTCGAGTAAATAAGGATTCTGCAGATGTTAAAGAACTAAAAGAACAGGTTCCAAAATTTTTCTTTGGAGCTTGTGGAGTGTATTCATTTTTCCTGCATTCAGAAGTTAGATTTGTTCAATGGCTCAGTTAGTCTATTCATGTGGTAGGTTGCCACTCTTAAAGCTGCCTTAGCAAGGAAAGACGCGGAACCAGTGTCCCTGCAGCAGAAGATATCTGGCAGTCCATGTAGCATGCAGCCGTCATTTTTACAACCTAATTTAAATTCTAGCTTGCAATCACCAAATGGGCTCAGGAAACCGATGGAAGATGTCGGAAACATAGAGGTAAATGAATCTTAACCGTTGAAATGTCTCTCATTTTACTATTTGTCAAGTTTGTCTCAGAGTGCTGCTCAGGAGTTATAAGTTAACTGCAAATAGATGGTTCAATTATGGTTGCTGGAGATTGGTTCAATAAATAATTATTCAATGCTTAGAATTTCTTTAATAATGCATTGATAAATGCTTAAGCATGGCAACAACCATGGGAAACTTTTGAATTTTTAATGAAATTTACCTTTACCTAAAAACAAATAAAACCCATGGGGAACATCTTCAAAACGTACCAGTTAACTTTGCTTGATCAAATATATTTACTGAAACTGAACCAGGTCTTTTCTATTAGATTCTGTTATTTCCAATTTTGATTTCTGCTGAGTTCACAGGTTCACCGCAATTCTGCATCGAGGCAAAAGAAGCAAAGCTTGGATCTAGATGAGCTACTTGGAAATTCACCTACCTGGCCGCCTGTCAGCAGCCCTTGCCAAAACAATGGGGACGATGATAGAGAATTAATCAGCTCAGGTGAATGGGTGGACAAGCTCATGGTGAACAAGCAAGATCCTGTTTGTGGAGCCGAAAACCCGTTAGCTACTTGGGAGCCTAACAACAGCAACATTTCCGATGCAATTTATCAGAAATATCTATCAGATTCTACGAAATACTATTCTGATAAGTCATTTGGCCTATATCCTTCAAATGACCAGTTTGATGTTAATACTACGGATGATTTGGACGAGCTTGATGCTGGAACCAGCGACTCGTCTGAGCCAGATTTGCTCTGGCAGTTTAACCATTCCAAGCTTGGAGGCTTCAGCAATGGTATTGCTCCTAAGGTCCAGAAGCCTAATATAAAACAATCAAAAAGCCCAGAATTCAGGTAACGTCCATATCTTGCCTCAGCAACTACATCATGTCTTATGTAAGACATAATTAACAAACTCGAAAGCTTACTGAATTCTGTTCCCTGTTGTCATATCAGGACCATGATTCCAAAATTGGGCCCATCACCATCGCGAAAAGCAGTTCATGAAGGTGGCCAAGGCCATCCTCCACCGCGGAGTGGAAGACAGACCACCGAAACAAAACGTAAAACAGGGAGTAGGAAGTAGAAGAATCGTCTAGGGTCGCCCTGACGCCCTCCTAATCTTTCATTTTTTTCCTTTACTCGAGGTGAGAGTGAGAGAATATATATGTAGAGTTTGTTAATGGTTTTTCTTCTCCTTTCTCTTTTTTCTTTTTCTCTCTGAGTTATTCTTCATACATAGGCAAAAACAGCAACAACTCCAGTTGCTCGTATTGGGAGTTTCTTTTTTTGTTTACTTCACCCGATTGTAATGTCATCAATGGGCTTGTAGAACTTACACTTACTGATGCTTCATTCTTATTTGTGAATAATGTATTTTCTATTATAACAGTATGAATGAGTTTGAATTTTGAAAGCTACTTTCAATTTTTGATCAGACTAAACTATCTTTATGATAACAGTAGTTTTGAGGGTAATTATACAAATTAACTCCGAATAAATATCGATTTTGAATTAGTTATTTTGTATGATAATTGTTAGGAAAAACCCTTAGCATAGAAATACCAGAAATTAAGGGAAATGAAAAGGCACAGTGCGATACATTGCTTTAACCTGTGGAGAACTGTCAATTGGTGAAGGAACTTGAAAATATATCAACAAGACCATTGCAATTTGCAGGCACTGTCAAGAAGGAAAATAATGAACAAGAAAACTTCAGATCCATTCATTCGAGAAGAAAATGGAGTTCTAGTGCAGCTGCTATACATCTGTGTATATATATACACAATATGAATGAAGAAAGAAAGTTAAACTAACCACCTATCCAACGGCTAGTGCACTAAAACAACTAAAAGTGCTACTCCACTTATATAAACGTATTTACATAAGAAAGCTTAAAAACTGAAGTATAAAAGCGTGAGATGAATTCTGCCTTCTTTAATTTACATAGCGTCGTTAGTGTCATTTGGAGAACAGCAATTTTCTTAGGCCTTAGTAAAAAATGATCCCTGTTCATCATCTTCCACTTCGAGTCACTGCACTTCTGAGCATCACTATTCTGTCAACCCCCCTCAAGCTGGACCAACTGTGAAGTTTATAAGCCCAGCTTGCGAAGAAAAGAATGAAAGAGGGGTCCTGTCAATGGCTTAGTGAAAATGTTGTCCAATTGATCCTTTGATCAAACATGAGTAGGAGCAAGGAAGCCAGACTTGTAGTGATCACGTACTAAATGGCAATCTATTTCCAAGTGTTTAGTTCTCTCGTGAAACACATGATTGCTAATGATATGTAGTGCAGCCCTATTATCACATAAGAAAGGAATTGGACAAGAAATGTGTATGCCAAGATCCTTGAGAAGAGCTGCAATCCAGACAAGCTCACAAGCAGTAGAGCCCATGGCTCTGTACTTTGCCTCAGCCACGGAGCGAGAAACAGTATTTTTTTTCTTTGTTTTCCAAGATATCAAAGCCTTTTCTAAGAATATGCAATATCATGTTAAGGATCTTCTGTTGTCTGGGCAAAAGGCCCAATCTGCATCACAGTATGCCGTAAGGTTGGAGCTAATGTTGGCAGGGATAATAGTCCTTTATGTGAAGTTCCCTTTAAGTATCTGACTACATGTGTGGCTGCATCCCAATGACTTTTACAAGGGACTTGGAGAAATTGACTAAGTTGTTGTACTGCAGGAGAGATGTCTGGTCTTGTGAAGTTTAGGTACAGAAGTCTGCTCACCAGTCTTCTGTAAATGGCTGGATGAGGGAGAGCTTGATATGAAGTTGATTTCAGCTTGATTCCATGCGGGAGAGGTGTGTTGGTGGTGCGAGCCTCAGTTAACTTCAAGTCTTGAACAATATCCTGTATATTTGCTTTGAGCAAGTTCCACTCCTTCGGAAGCCCGAGCTATTTCCAAGCCAAGAAAGTATCTAGCAGGTCCCTGATGGTGAATAGTTGATCAAGATATTGTTTTACTTCAGTAATTTGAATTGATGATGTTCCTGCAAGTAAAATATCATCAACATAAACTAATAAAGCAAGAAATCCTTGAGGAGAGGCCTTAGTAAACAAGCAGTAGTCATTTTTGGATTGGTTGAATCCAAAAGACTCCAGCTTTGAAGTGAATTCACAATTCCATTGTCTGGATACCTGTTTAAGTCCATATAAGGACTTCTTGAGCTTGCACACACATCCTGAAGGAACTGCATAACCTTCTGGTGGTTCCATGTAAAGTTCCTCATCCAAATAGTCATAGAGAAATGCATTATTCACATCCAATTGATGCAATTCCCATCCAGCTGAAGCAGCAAATGCAATGAGTGTTCTCATTGTAACAACCTTAGCCACTGGTGAGAAGCTTTCAAAGTAGTCAATCCCTTCTATTTAGTTGTGTCCTTAGCTACAAACCTGGCTTTGTGTCTATCCAATGAACCATCTGGTTTGAATTTTGACTTGAAAATCCACCTACATCCAATTGCCTTTTTGTCAGGTGGTAATGGGGTCACATCCCATGTTTGTTTATCTTCCAAAGCCTTAAGCTCATATTGCATAGCCTTCACCCATTCTGGTTGTGATGCTACTTGTTGATAGGAGTATGGCTCCTGCAATGATGAGATAGAGGCAACAAAGCCAGTATATGTAGCAGATATGGCAGACACAGTAGCAGAGTTATGCAAGTCAGTATAATTGCATATGAAATCAGACATCCAAGCAGGTTTTGATGTGTTTTTGCTGGATCTCCTAATTGCTAGGACTGTCATAACATCATTAGTGATTTCATCTTCCTTTTTATCTAAGGCATCAATGTCCACATCAATCTCTTCATTGTGTTCATTCAATGGTAGAAGAACAAGATAGTCAGCAGGATTCATTTCATCTTTTATCTAAGGCATCAATGTCCACATCGAATATTACATCTCTACTGATTAACGTGACCTTTCTTTCAATGTCAAAGAGTTTATAACCCTTTTGTACCAGAGCATATCCAATGAACACACATCTTAGTGCTCTAGGATCAAATTCAGATTTAAAAGATTGGGTGTTTGTTGCATAACAAAGGCATCCAAACACCTTCATATGAGAGTATGCAACAGGTTTCTTGTGTAATCTTTCATAAGGAGTTTCCCATTTCAAGACAACAAAGGGCAACCTATTTATAATATAAGTGGTAGTGAGGATAGCCTCAGTCCAAAACATTGAAGGAAGTGAGGATTGAAACATCAATGCTCTTGCTATTCGCAAGAGGTGTTTATGTTTCCTTTCAACAACTCCATTTTGTTGGGGTGTGTAAACACATATTTTACGGTGAATGATCCCTTCATTTTTAAAGAAGTTTTTTGGCAATCTTTACTCAAAAACTCACTTCCATTTTTCAGTTCTAATAATTTTGATTCTTTTATTGAATTAAGTATGTATCATTTTCTGGAAAAACACAAGTAGGGGCACAGTATCATATTTATGTTTCATCAAGAAAGTCCATGTACACCTACTATAATCATCAACTATTGTCATCATGTAGATGCAATTTGATAAGGATTGTTGCTTGTAAGGCCCCCACAAGTCTATGTGTACAAGATCAAAAACCTCAATAGAGTTTGATTCACTAGCTATGAAGGGTAATCTGTGTTGTTTAGCTAAGGGGCAAATGTCACAGGTACTTCCCTTATCATGATTATTCATTAAATCAGGAATATGTGCAAGTACATATTCTGAAGAATGACCTAGCCTCTTATACCATACATTGAAATCATTAAAAACAGTAAGACAGTAAGGATAATCTGATCTCTTCTCAAAAGGTTTAATGATTTCTGTTGTAAATAATGTTGTATCAAGGATGTAGAGCTTCCCTATGGCTTTTCCTACAGCAAGAATTGTTCTAATCTTGTGGTCCTGCAAGATGCAACAAGAGTTGGAGAACATGAACGATACAGAATTGTTATTACACACTTTATTTACGGACAGTAAATTATATCCAAGTCCTGGAACATAGAGGATTGATGTAAGCTTAAGCTTATTTGATAGAGTTACATCACCAATCCCCTTAATTTATTGTCTAGAACCATCTGCTAAGTGAATGTATGACTCAGTCATTAATCTTGAGAAGGAATTAAGAAGGCTATCATCCTTACACATGTGATTTGATGCTCCACTATCCACAATCCAAACATTCTTATCTAGATAGTTCAAGGAGGCATTTGGCAAGAGGTTACCTGAAAAACGACCAAATGGTGAGTAATTAAGATTATTTTCTGCCATCATCTTTCGGAGCTCAGCTTTAATTATTTCTGAAATAACCTTCTTGTTGACTGTATCTCCTGCTGCAGCTACAACATGTTTTTCACCTTCAGCAGTGTTAAAGACTTGATTGTTGTTATCTTGTCCTTTCTTCTTTTTCATAAGGGCTTTGTACCAATCAGGGTACCCATGTATTTCAAAGCATGTGCTTTTGAGATGACCAGTTTTCCCACATTCTTGGCATATCATGTTCTGCCTTTCTGTCAACGTTTTCTTCCTCTGTATGTTGGGCGTGTGCGGTAAACAAAAAATAAAAATTTATATCCTCTCTACAGAGCCATTGGGATTTGCCTTAAGAGCAAAACATGGCATCTCCCATTTATTAACTGCAATGTTTGCTTTGATTCCTAGACCAGATTGAGGAGAATCTTATCAGACAGATAGATCTTCATGTTTGTTAACTTGAATGATTTCTAGAAACATCATGTTGTTGTTATTATTACCAACGGAAAACCCAACATAAATAAAAAAGTAGGCAGGTCTGCTGTACCTGATCGTCCCTGTGTGTATGTGACTGGTGACAACATAGCAACTTACCACCACACTTAGTCAGGTTTGCCCAAACATGTGATTTACATTTACTTGGATGACATCTTGTCCTAACCCAAAGGCAACCAATATGTGGGCTGCAATCATTCGACAACAAAATGAGAAGAGGATAAATAATTACAAAAGCCCAGTTCGTTAAAGTGGGGTGACCTTTTCCCAATATCTGGAACCTTCTTCCGAGTCAGCTCCCTTTGTCTACTCACCACACTTTATTTTCTTGCCATTTTTCAAGTTAGCCTTCAAAAGAAATATTGAAGAATCACAGTACTGCTACTTCTCAATGTTCTTGCTTCGTTCTATACAATTTGATGATTGATAAAACAAAGATTTTCAGGTAAAATTTGGGGTTTTGAATATGGAAGTAGTGGGTAATGAAGGCTCGTGTTATTATTCTGTTCTGGGAATCTGTAAACAGGCTTCGGATACTGAAATTCGAGGAGCTTATAGGAAGTTGGCTTTGGTAATAATTTTCGCCGACGTTGTTGTCGTCTTCTTCTTGATCAGTTCATCTGTTTCTCCAATTTTTTTTATGTGAAATTGTGAATAGAAGTTTGAATTATTTCATCATTGGGTGTTTGCAAGAAATGGCACCCAGACAGGCGGATCAAGGATCCCGCAGTCGCCGGAGAGGCAAAAGACAAGTTTCAACAAATTCAAGAAGCATATTCAGGTAATGTAATTTATAATTTGAATTAAGAAGAAAAAACCCTTCTTACGTACGTTGATGTATAATTATACCAGAATGAATGATTAATTATTTTCATTTTTACAGTTTTGATTACTTGACCTGCCAGGGAAAGATGATGATGATGACAAAGTAAGCAAAAGTCAAAACCGTTTGGTGTTTTTCAGTGTAAAAATGGAAAGTCTGACACATAATCTAAGACAGGCTAGCTTTGTGCATGTTTACAGGAGTGTGATAAGTTCATGCAAGAAATGATTTCGATGATTGAACGTGAGAAATCTCAGGTATTCATGAGTAGAATGATGAGCATGATTAAGAGTTTTGTCTTGTAATGATCATATAAAAATTAATGCTTGTGAATGTGATTAGGAAGAGAGGAGTTTGGAGGATCTTCGAAGGTTGTTGGTGGAGATGATTGATGGAGATGAAAGGTTGAAGTTCCCCTTTCAGCCCACTCAATCCCATCAACCAGCGGCTAAAAGAAGACGAACCAAGACGACTACCAGTCTATAGAAACTCGAACAAGAGCCGCGTGGTGAGATGTTCGTTGCATGGCGTCCAAGGACGGATTTTTTCCTCAAAAAGGCACAACCCCACCAATGGTCTAATGTAGCAGTGAATCTTGATTTTGGGTCCTAGCATTCAAGAAGTTTGTGTATTTTTCATGTTATGTTCTATGTACATTAGTTAAGGAATGAGACGTTTGTTGTTGTCTTATGATGTTTTCTGCTAGATTGTTGATTCAGATGTAATAATATAGATTGATTGGTCTTTCAAAGGGTTTTGATATGATCAAAACGTAAAGAAACAATAACCATTCTCATTCGCGTGTTTTAGCTTCACTTCTCAAAGCAATCCCAACTGTGAACACTTTTTAACTTTCAAGCAAAGAAAGCATTAAAAAATCCAAAACTTTTATTGCAAAATTCCAAACTGTATATTCCCCCATTATGACAACCTTTGCTCGCCACTCTCTATTCAATCAAATCTCACAAATCTCCAGTTCCAAGAATGTACAAAATGTGAATGTAATCACTAACAACACCAAATGAAACAAATGCTCATTTGCAACAAGTATCTGAGTCGTTCTCCACTACCAAAACTTTTCTTACAACATGAATGTAGAAAACTGACTCTCTCTATGCACAAAATGGAAAATGACCTGACACCACCTTCAAGATTCTGCTGGCCTTCGCCGTTCAGATCAATGAATGAATTAATCGGGATCCAATAAACGGAGAATCACAGGTCTGTGACTCGACTGCTTGGACGTGAGAAGATGAAACAATCACGGGACGCACCAGAAGATGAGGTTAGGAGTTGTGGACAAGGTTCGGGCGACACATTAATAGATGAGCCCAAGACATTGGCGCATAGCCAGGACATAGATGGGTCGGAGTTGATGGAGAAAGAAACATTCGACAGACATATTGAAGTGAATGGCGACTCATCAATCCCCAAAAAGTTGCCAGCCGTTGAGATATTTACACCAACAATGTCCCTAAACGTGATGTCGCTAACAACTGGTAGTGCATCAGGATCGAATTTGTCGTCTGGATGAGAATTCCACTCACCTGTTGCCTCAATTCCTTGTCGTACATTTTCCATGTAAACATCAGATACAAAAATGTCCTTCATGTA
>NC_026150.1:20203510-20240099 GCF_000512975.1 Sesamum indicum
TGTTTTAAGCTCAATGCCAACCAATGAGTTGTAGACGCTCAGATGCTCGACCAATATATTGGAAATCCCACCTGACATTTCACTACCAAAAGCAACGCCTGAGCCGGAAAAAGATTGCAGACGAACCCTCCGGACATGGAGGTTGGTAGTTGGTCTGCCAAATGCTATTCCATATTCATCCCAGCCACTTTTAAGCGCCACAGCATCATGTCCAGTACTAATATTGCTGTTCTCAATGCAAACATGCTCGGAAGAATCTGAAATTGACATTTAAAATGGCATCTTTAGAGTCCATGAGAGATTCGTATAGGAACCATAAGATACTAAATATTTAGAAATGAAACCTTTAAAGGAAATGAAATATGACTGACAGAAACAGAGTTTATCAATTTGCATCACGAGCTCACCATCAAATAGGCATATATGAGCCCCCAAAAGGGCAAATAATCATGGCATATGTGATTATCAGGGTGTTTAAAGACAAGCAAAATGGCTAAATTCATCACAGACAACGAAAGACCTCTGATCCACAAACCATAAACTGGAAATGAATGTGACTGAATAAATCTCGATTTCAACAGACCTGGGACAATCCCACTTGTGTATGGAGAGTCAGGCGGAGAATAAACTGTTATGTTTTGAACTAGCAAGTCACTGCATCAGAGACATAGAACCAAAACATATTAAAGTTTACTACTTGAAAAGCAATTTATATAACTGCACACGAAGAAAAAAATTTCTGAAAAGAAAGTACCTGCAATAAACTGGGTGTATACTCCAACCAGGGGCATTTAAAAAGGTTAAGTTCGATATAACAACGGTATCAGACCCAATAAATTCTACCAGATGTGGGCGACTGTTATTCAAGGAATGAGCATTCATTTGGTCCCACCAAATCGAACCTTGTCCATCAATAGTTCCATTGTTTCCTGTACAACAGAGCAGAAGAAATCTTCATGAGAATGTGGCAATATTAAAGCACAATCAGCAAGCAGAAAGGATTTTGAGGGAATATGCGTACCTGTTATAACTACGTCCGTGAGATTTTGTCCACTGATCAAGCTGCGATATCTTCGACCAGGTACCTCAAGGCCTCGGCCATAAGAGGGTAAGGGTTCAACTACATCCCAATGACTATAATCCTGCAAAAGTAAGAGTAAGGTGTATATATATACTTATGTACCAGTGAAGTCATGATATAACTTAGTAATAGCCTAAAAGATTTGACTTTGATGTTTTAAATTTTCATCCTGCAAATGTCTATTGTGATGCCTTATGCATTTGATAAATGGTGAGTGCTAAGAATCGGCAGGAAGAGAAACATCAAGCAATCAACATAAGGGCTTTCAATAAAAAAGACATGGACCAAGAACAATCCAAGAAGGTGAACCGACATCAGGTTTAGATTAAGACAATACACAATCAGACTGGAATTGGACAGCTCTTGGCTGCAATAGAAAAGTTGAGTAGACAGCTTGTGTTTTCTGACCAAAAAGATTAGGTTTGTCATATTATGATGTTAACCTGAGAGCCAAGAATAATGGCATCTTTTTCCAGGAAAAGTGTGAGATGGCTTGTGAGATTGATGCATCCAATAAGCCACCGTCCTGCCGGAACATAGAGTTGGGCACCACCCTTGTCGGCAAAGGACTTAAGATAGAAAATAGCATTCTGAAATGCTACAGTGTTTATAGTTTTCCCATCGCCCAACGCCCCAAATTCTGTGACGGAGACACTGTGAGGTCTCGGGACAAGCGGCCAATCATACTTGCATTCTCCATTGTAATCAGCAGCATTGCTCGATACCAGAAGCAAAAGCAAAAATACCTGCAAGTAAGGATACATAAGGAAGCAGGTAAACACCATTAAGACACCAACAAGAACAGAGCCCAACAGAAATTATACACAAAGAAAGAAAACAATATCAACAGCTGTTTCAGTTAAGATGGTTTAAAATTTGAAGCAAAAACTTCTAACATCTTCTTCTACACATTTGCATCCCAATAGTCTGCAACGGAATTCATCGGATATGAAAGAAAATGGAAGAACGCAGTCCGGCAATACAATACCAATGTACAGAAAGAGTATTACAGTTTTTGTTAGTGGAACCAACGAAAGCCATATTTTGTGTCAATAAGGCCTTATGACAACAACATAATCACAAAATTGGTACCTCAGACAACATCGCTGAGTGAAAAGCTCACAAACAGATCACATGAATCCCCTTCATCAATGACAACCAAGAAATAAACTTTAAGACTAATGCTGCTGCATAAACACCATTATTCCTCTCAAAATCTGGATATGAACCACCTCCCCCGCCCCCGAAATTCAGAAAGGACACATCTTCAGATCTAGAGTCCAGCAATGAGTTGTCTGCTACAGACAATGTCGATAGATTAACTGACAAAACTACCAAAAGACACTGAAGATCAAATCGACCTTAACTCGTGCTGCATCCACATCAAAGCAAACTCTGAGTAAAGTAACAAAATCCGCACTTGTTGAAACAAGAACAAAAAGCAAACCAGAACAACAACAATTCAAGACTACTTTTTTTCTTAGTATTTAAACTTCGGACAAGAAGTAAAGCTCAATCCAACCCGGTTCACTGACAAGATTTACTTTTTGCAGCAAATGACAGATGCCCAGAAAGAAAAAAACACTCCTACCCGATCCAAGAAAGCTAAACACCCATAATCAATAACCCATTTTTAGCTTGCAATTAACGAAATAAATAGAAATAATTAACGTACTTACTATCCTCTTCATGTGTTCTCTTCTTCAAGCAACGCCACCTCCCTCCTGAAATCTTTGACTCTACACTAAATCAAGAAAGAGAAGGCAAAAAAGGGTGTGTGTGTGTGTGTGAGTGAATGAGGATGGATGGGGTGGCAATTAAGAAAGAAAAATAAATAAAAAACGGAGGAGGGTAAGTGAAAAGGACAGCAGAGAGTAAGAAAAAGACAGCTCTTCGTCTACACACACACTCTATGTATGGAGTTGTAAAAGGAAAACATTATTCTCTCTCTCTCTCTCTCTCCGTGGAATTGAAAGAGAAAAAAGGAATTTTCTTCACTCGAGGCAATTAATATTTGGACAGTGGGATGCGAATGACAGTAAATCAGTTTGATGTCGCGATTAGGAGCATTAATCACTCTCCGTAATTCCTGTCCTGTCCTAACGCCGTTTCCCGACATTAAATAACACGCAATAATTATTTCTCTTCACCAATCATCCCCATAAACCATGTTTAGTCGTATCATAATTAAGATGAGATTAAGAATGTTTAATTCTGGGTCTTGTTCTCTACTTGCAATTTTCAAACTTAATTAATTGAATTTTACTGATAATTAAATTGGTTTTATTTCTTTTTCAAGAACTGGACTAGAAATTTGAATATGATTTGAGAGAGAGAGAGAATCAGTCACTGAAATGAGGAAGAAAAGCATGTCATGGTAATGCCACCAAGAAACTTTAAAGAATTGCTCTCATGTTGTGTTTAGATGACTCCAGTTTTCTAAAATTTATTCATATTCAATAAGAAAGTAGTTTAAAATTAGAATAGAAAGATTTCAAATCTTTTAAATTTGAAATTATTCAAAATAATTCAAATGGTTCGTTATTAAGAATTTGAAATTTATAATTTTAAATTTTTTTAATATAAATTTAGCATTAGATTTGTTTCGATAATTATAAATTTAAAGGAATTCAAACTCTTCAAATTCTAATTTTGAACTGTATTTTATTAAATATTGATGGGTTTTAATTTTTTTTCCCTATCTCCAAATCAATCTCTCACGTTCAAATTCAGACT
The DNA here is from genome assembly GCF_000512975.1 of Sesamum indicum. NCBI lineage: Eukaryota > Viridiplantae > Streptophyta > Magnoliopsida > Lamiales > Pedaliaceae > Sesamum > Sesamum indicum. The sequence goes on from NC_026150.1 coordinate 20,207,328, forward strand.
CACAAAATTTTTGTATCTAGTACATTAATTCAAAATAGAAAGGAACATATATGTAAGAGTAATTACATTCTCCTTCCATTATATTTGGTGTAATTACACATAGATCCCCTGCAGTATAGAAAATTAAATTTAGTACTCTTGAGGTTGTTTCTGTCTAGTAAATAAGTCCATCTGCTAGTTAAAATTCACCAAATTTGATGAAATTAACAAAAAGAATTAGATATAATTTATATTTACCACATATTTACTTATGATTGATTTATTACATGTCAAATAAATATTTTCATGATCAAATTATCCTTATACATCTTCACACGTTAATGCATGTGAGGAGATATATCTTCACGAGTAATTTGATCATAAAAAAATTTATTTGATCCACAATAAATCAATTAAATATCAATTTTTATTTTTTTTAATTAATATCTTCAAATTTAGTGGATTTTAACTAACAGAATGACCTATTTTTCATACGAAAGCAACAGTCAAGGGTACTAGATGTAATTTTTTAAATTATAGAAAATTTACGTATAATTACATCAATTTTTAAAAGAGACATATGTAATTATCTTTATATTTAACTAAAAAAACGACACAAATACAATAAAAGAAAAAAAGAAAAAAAAAGCTTAAATGGTGATGGTGAAGATGATTAGCGGTTAGGGAAGGGCGAAAAGGAGGAAGAGAGAGCATTACAGCATTGGAATGAGAACATGCATGAGATGTGATTTGTGGAAGATGGGAATGATTTGTCGTTGGGCAGATGAGGCCCACCACCAGCCCCAGCCCCAGCCCCCAGGGGATGCTCCCTTCTTCTCCTCTTCCCTCTCCGCATTCTCTTTTCTGTTTCTTCTTCCCACTCCCTCTCACTCCATTGCACTACACACTCAACAAAACAATTGCAAATCATTCTCCAAAAATCTCTCTCTCTCTCTCTCTCTCTCTCTCTCTCTATATATATATATATATATATATGTATAGTTTTCATTTCAATTTATTTCAACAAAATAAGACATACTCATCACATGAACATAGCACAACGGGGGAGGCGGAGAGGCGACACAGACAGGACACCATGATTCTAACATTAAACCACTTTGATCATCAGAAAACAGAGCATTAGCAATAAGTAAAGAAAGACAAGAGTGCATGCTTCCTTTTTCTCTTTTGCTTTTTCTTCCTTCCATCCTCACTACTATTTCAACGCCACCTCAATTTTTATTTTATTTTTTTTATCATAAAATATGTCGTTTATATGTTTAAATACATTCTGTGTATTTATTAAATTGGAGTTAAATTCAATTTAAAGAAAATAAATAAAAAAATTCTTGTAAAAAATAAAACATCAATTTACCCTATGTGTTTTTAGAAATAGAATAAAAAAACAAAACTAATGCGTCTCGTGAATGATACGTGCCTTTTTTTTTAATTTAAAATAATATTTATGTCCTTATTTAAAAACTGTTGGACCTTAGTTTCAACATAAAGGACAAACTTAATTAATAGATCAACAGCGTAAATTTTATTTAATTTAAATCAATAATTTTTATAGCGGGTGGCAATGGGGACGGCATAAATGGTGTATTTTTCTGCTATTTATAAAAATACAATAGATAAATTGCTATTTTTTTAGAGTTTTTATATATTTCTCTTTACCAAAATTATTACATGAGAATGTTAAATACGATATTTATATTGAAATTTTATGTAATTTTTTTGCTAATATCAGTAATTTTTCATCCAAATATTAATGAAAGAGGATGTTCATATTTATAGAGAGAATTTAAGTGTAATTAAGATTGTGATTATTATTATTATGCGTTTTTGCTTTTGAGTGTGAAAGTGGTGAGGGGTATATGTATGGTTAAAGAAGAGCAGTTTGTGCGGTCAATTGGTGTGTATATATGTGTCAGAGTGCAGGAGATGGGAGTTGGCGGCCACCGCGGCGTGCACCACCTTTTCCTTTGTTTCTTCTACTCTTACCCCTAAAACCCAACACACCACCACATCACTTTTAATCTATACTGCTCATCACACACTTTATGTACCTCCAAATTTATGATTTATTGACCAAAAAAGAAGTATTACATTGGCCGTTATTTTCCTTTTGTTTCAATCACACAAAATAAGAGGAAATATAGAATTAGGTGTCATTATAAAAGTAGGAATAACATCACACGCATACAACTATATTTTCCTTGTATAAATGTAGTAATATTCCATTCCGCGTAGCTGCGGAAAATATCAGCAGCAACTATGTTTTTAGAATTGAGTCCGACTGGCCGGTTCAATTGGGAATCGACTATGTGTTCTGGCCAGTTCATAGGATTAAAACTGGTGTGAACTGGTCAAAATCGATCAAATTCGGTGAAATCAGTGACGCAGTAATTGGTCAAAAATCTATTTTGGCCCTTCTTTTCAAAAAAAAATAATGTAGTGAAATGTAAATCTATTTTGGCCTATTTTTGTTTGATTCAAAAGGGAAAGCAACAAAGCATTCATGTTTCAAGAGTTGTGGGGTTTAAATTTTAAATTTTTGTTAATTTGATTTTTGATTTAATTTACTTTCTCAAAGAGATTTGTTGGTTTTGTATTGTTAAATTATTGTAGATTTTATTTATTTGTAAATTATTTGTTATAAATTGAATTTATTTAATCAATTGATGTATGATGTAGTTATATACTACAAAAATTATAATATATGTATAATATATTCTCGATCAATCGTTATTCTAATCCAGTTCAATCGGTCGGATCAGTAACCCAATAAGTTATCCGATTCAATCATCGATCCAATTTTTAAAATATTTGAGTAGCAGTAAAGTATGCGAACCAACTATAGATACTGACGCTTATAATCATGCTTGTTCAAATTTTGATAAATTGACTAAAACATCAGTTGAATCGAATTTTTGGTTTGTATCGAATATCAAATTAAAAATTCAGTTTGGTATTCAATTTTTTAAAAAAAAAAATTAGTTTTTTCAATTCCTTTCGATTTTATGATTCGGCGTACCGAATCGATGGAATTACCAAAATTTTGAATATATATTATATCAGGATTTTTGTAAATATATAAAAAATATTATATATATCATTATAAATTTTATAAATAAATAAATTATAAATTATATGATAAATGGAAAGGATTTGTTTTTAGAAAAAAGTTGATTATATCAAATTTTAATCAAATAAAACCAAAAAAAATCAAACTGAATTGGCTATCCCGGTTCGAATAGTCAATACACTATTTTAGCGTACCCAAATTTTGGTTAATCGAGTTGCACAGACCTACTTATAATTGTCACAAATACACACTTGTATCCCGTACCCTTTTTTTGTGGATAGAATTTTTCATTTCAAATTTATTGTATTTTTTTGTTCTAATTAATATATGCATGTTACGTATATAAAATTATTTTTTAAATAAAAAAATGAAATATTGAGAAGCTAAGGAATATTTTAATCCTTTTTATTACTTCTCTTTCTCTCTTTCAAAATGGCTCTTGTCAAATACTATGATGTATTTTTGGTTTTTAGATATACATATATATTGGGCTATAGAGTGGGCTTTCTCTCAAGTTGAGCCCATCCAAATCCATTTTCTGGCTATTTGCGTATGGCCCAATGTAGGCCTGTCAATGGGTAGCAAGACCAGTACCTAGACTCATATCCTAATTGAGTCTGGGTCTGGATCTCAATTAAAATATGGACTTGGGCTTGGGTCTAGCCCAATGTCAGTTGCAAACACATCAATTGGGCTGAGTAGTTACATGGGCCATGGGCCTGATGATGACAGAGAGAGGGAGAAAGGAAGAAAGTAGGCTTTGGAAAGTTGCAAAAATTACTGTCTATTGTCAAATCATATCTCTTTTATATATATGTATGAGTATGTATATAATTTTTTTTAGTTGTATGGCTTATAATTACTATAGACTTATTTTGATAAAAGACAAATCAGACGCTGTTTCAAAATATCTCAAAACACCACCAAAACTTCCAAAATAAATTAAGGTAAACATTGTCCATGTTTTGGCCTATATCATAGATGAAGCAAAATTGAAACCAAACATTATGTTTGATTTCAGTCTCCCGGCTTTTCACTTCCCCCGGCGGGCGACTTATGGAAATTCCTTTTCCGGCCTGATGAGTAGACTTCCAGCAATGGTGATGGATGTGTCATGAACGGGAAAAGAAAGAATTGCATAGAAGAAGAAGGAAAGCCGCGACGACAATGAGGAGGTCATCAATCTGCGGCCAGGTCGAGATCAGAGAAGTTAGGTTTAACAATGACTAGGGACTGAGTTGAACCTAGTTAGGTAGGTTTAGGTAGGTAATGAAGGCTTACTATGATAACTAACCCTAACCCTAACCCTAATTGATTTAGTAGCAACTTCACCGCCGCTGCATATGCATTGTGCATAGCTAGCTCTTAAAAGTGAGCATGATGCGTTGTCTCCATGGTAAACTTTGACAACGAAAATCAATTTTTACAGCACAAAAAGTTATCACCCAAAAATTACAAGACTAAAATTTCATTGATTTTTTTTAAAAAATCCAGGAGGTGGAAATGTGAGAGAGAATGGAAGAGAGAGCTGAGTTTACTATTTTTGGAACAAAATAGGTGCTGCAAGAGTCTATTACAAAAGAGTTAAAATTTGACGTATTTATATGCACTTATCACATCTAAACCACACTAGCCGTACCAATTAATGTAATGGTGTTAGCACCTCTTTGACTCTTGCCACTTTTATTTAATTTTCCGGCCATTAGCAACTCTCCCTCTGCTTATAAATATTTCCTCGTGCATGTTATATTCCTGTCCGTATCCTTTGCTTTAGTTTTTTGTAGGATTGATCTTGAATCATAGGAAGACGTTAGGGTCATGGCCCCCAATCAATCCATCCCATGCTACTCCACATCCTTCAGAGAAGAAAATGACACTTTTGGGCACATTCAAGTTCCATTCGACAAGTTACTCCTCTCTCTTTATCTTTCCACGACCACTTCTTCCTATTAATCAATATGTGCGCTTTTTCTTTGTTGTGAGCGTGTGTGTGAAGAAGAATACGTGTGAATGTGACGTAGATCAACCATGATTTCTTTCTTTACGTACTTGTTTTGTGTGTGTGTGAATGTATGTCTGTCTGTGTGTGTCTCCTCAGTTTTCGCAGTGTGAGGCAAAGTAAGCAAAACGTGGACCTCGTTTGTCTTCCAGTTTCATTGGATATGGAGAAAAAAGAGAGGGGAATGTTTATAGTGTGGAGATGTGTTTATTATTGTATTTGTGTCAGATGTTGGTCAATTTAACGTTACTACGTACAACGAACTGCCCAGGCTCATCCTTTTTGTATTAGTGTTTAGACACTGGATTATGCTTCTTGCTTTCTTCTTTTCCCACTGTCTCCTGACCTTGTGTGTGGAATCGGTCAGATTATGGGGGGCTCAAACTCAAAGATCGTTGAAGAACTTTGAAATTGGTGGGGAGCGTGAAAGAATGCCTGAAGCAATTGTTCATGCATTTGGAATTCTTAAGAAATGCGCTGCGAAGGTGAAAGACTAGCTTCATTTTAAGAAGTGATCATTTCGTACTCTTCTTTTCTATTGGGCAATAGGACCAATCTGTATCCAACAGGGGCTAACGTTGAGGCACACTACCGACTTACTTTCCAGGTAAACATGGAATATGGCCTTGATGCATCAATAGGGAAAGCAATTATGAAAGCTGCTCAAGAAGTGGCTGAAGGAAAGTTAAACGATCATTTCCCTTTAGTAGTTTGGCAAACCGGTAGTGGTACTCAGAGTAACATGAATGCCAATGAGGTTCTCTCTAGTTTTTCTTAAACTTTCTGCTTCTGGTCCATTAAAATTTGCAGTCATCTTCAATTTGGTGATCTGTTTGCAATTATTATCAATGTTTTTTTATCTGTTTGTAATTGGCAGGTCATTGCAAATAGAGCAGCTGAAATTCTGGGGCACAAGAGGGGAGACAAATTTGTGCATCCGAATGACCATGTGAACAGATCACAATCTTCTAACGACACGTTTCCAACTGTAAGTCTCTGGCCGTAATACAAGTATAGTGCCACTAATCTCAGTTTTCAGAAGTATATGTAGCTGGTTATCTGATTTTGGCTTGCTCAAACATTAGGTAATGCATATTGCAGCTGCCATGGACATAAATTCAGGATTAATACCAAAGTTGAAACAGTTGCACAAGACATTAGAGTCGAAGGTTCTCTACACATCCATCCATCTATTTTTGGCATTAGGCAACAAACAGAGCATAGGCATTTCATGGTTTCCTCCATGACAATTTCTATTCCAATTTTTTTGCACATTGTTTGATTTGGTCTTTGTTAACGCTGTTTCAGTCTATACAATTCGAAGACATCATTAAAATTGGTCGCACCCACATGCAAGATGCAACGCCTCTCACACTTGGACAACAATTTAGTGGCTATGCCACACAAGTAACTAATTTTCTACATGCAAACCCTTTGATGAGATTGGTTGTTGCAAAATGGTGAAGTATTTTCAGTAGGGTTCTTGAAGGTTGCAAAGATTTCGTCTATGTTTGCAGGTCAAATATGGGATTGATCGAGTTTTCAACACCCTCCCTCGCATATATCAGGTTTATCTCTTACTTCAACGGCATTATATTCTTCATTTTCTACTTCATTTGTTTCCCGCTCTCTGGTCCTAAGAGGTAGGCACTGATATATGTCTGCACAGCTCGCACAGGGGGGCACAGCTGTAGGCACCGGTTTGAACACAAGAAAAGGGTAAGCACTTAAAATATGGAAGTTTTATTGTATGTTTCTAGTTACCTGCATTTATACTGTTACAAATCAAGCTAGTTCTTTTGCTGACTTTCTCATAACAACTTGATAGTCAGTTTCCATTTTATTTTCGTTTTCGTAAACCAGTAGTTTTTGTCAGATTTGCTGAAAAGATTGCTGCAGCAGTAGCTGAGGAAACGGATTTGCCATTTGTGACCGCTGAAAACAAGTTTGAGGCACTGGTAAGTCTTATTTCTGTAAAGTTTGCATTCTACAAAAATCTGGTAGCTGATATCCATGTAATCTGGACTAGCTAAGGAAACCAGAATCCATATGGTTCAGGGGAAAGTAGATAATTTAGCTCACACGATAGGACAATTTTGAAATCAACAACGATACAGAATTTTGGATGTCTTGTTAAAGGAGACTGATTCCGAGGTCCGAACCATAAGGCTCCATGTCAAGGGCGCAGTTCTATACACATCTCAGAATATATGATTCCAATGACTAGTTGACAAAACTGTACACTATCGGTCTTCCTCGTTTTGCTAGGCTGCCCACGATGCTTTTGTTGAAACAAGTGGTGCCTTGAACACAATTGCAGTTTCTCTAATGAAGATCGCCAATGATATACGTTTCTTAGGAAGGTATGTGAATGTTTGTCCTATACATTTAGTACTGTTTGCATAAATTGAGCTGTTTTCATGCCCTGTCCTATACCCCAGTGGTCCACGTTGTGGTCTAGGAGAACTTATACTTCCTGAAAACGAGCCTGGCAGCAGCATAATGCCGGTAATGAACAAACTCTTTCGTTTCTGTTTGAAATATAAATGCTGGCTAGCTCTTGAGTTCTGGCCGCTATTATTTCAGGGGAAAGTGAACCCTACACAGTGTGAAGCTCTCACGATGGTGTGCGCTCAGGTGATAATGTGCTAGGGAAAGGACCAACAAGTCATCTTCCTGATCTGTCCAATTTATTAGTCTGCCTATTTTTCCAGGTTATGGGCAACCATGTAGCGGTCACAGTGGCTGGTTCCAACGGCCATTTTGAACTGAATGCGTTTAAGCCCGTCATCGCCAGTAATCTCTTACACGTAAGTATGTTTGCTAAGCGTCCACAACTCGTGGGAGGGAAAAGAAATACTCATACTTGGTTAATGTTTGTCTTGTTTTCTTGTTTAGTCATTGAGATTGCTGGGCGACGCCTGTGCTTCATTTGAAAAGAATTGCATCAGAGGAATCCAAGCCAACAGAGAAAGAATTTCTATGCTCTTACATGAGGTCAGTGGTAACTACTTTGGCGTATGATTCCCACATCTCATGTCGTGTCTGATGGATGTAATGGTGCTTCCGAAAATTACAGTCCCTGATGCTTGTGACGTCTTTGAATCCAGTAAGTTCTCATCAAATGTTAAGCCTTTTTCGTTCTTTCCTGTATATCTTTCTCCCGTTGAACCATGCTGTTTATTCCAGAAAATTGGGTATGACAATGCTGCGTTGGTTGCCAAGACGGCTCATGAGGAAGGATCTACCTTAAAGGTGGAATTTTCATTATTCCTAGACAACATCTTACTGTTGATGCGTTTACTGTTTGGAGACACACATTGTTTCATTTCAGGAACGTTGGTTAACTGTCTCATGTTAAATTTCATGTATATCTAACTGAGCTTTTGGATTGAGTAGGAAGCTGTCTTCAAACTTGGGGTGCTGAGTCCTGAAGAATTTGATAGCCTGGTGGTACCAAAAAATATGATAGGCCCCTTAAACTAAAGAGGATCAGGCATACCTTATATCTCGGTAACTGCTTCGTCTGGTAAACTAGAGGAGCAGCGAATACACTCTACCAGAAGAATAAGATGTACCTGAAGCTGCAACTTTCGTACATCATGTTTTCCACATAACCTCACTTAAAAGTATAAAGAAAGTAAACACTTGTCTATATCCTACTGGTCTAGAAGCTTTTCCCTTCGCTTATATTTCACAATTTCTTCAATTCTTGACCTATTGCGCGCCCCAATGATATTGCTTGCTACACATTCATGGATATTGTTAATACATGAAAATTTCAAGACAAAGACTTAAAGTTGGCAAACATGGCTAATGTTGTGTGCCTTTCATGGGGGTACGCAGCTGTTTGGATCATAATATATTGTACTGCCACCAATTCATTAATATACTAATTCATTGATTCACAACCAACTCTAGTATCCAGCCAAGTGTATCATAAATTTCCTAATCACATCGTAGTTTTCCTCCTTTTCCACTGATTTATTGCTCCAGGAATACTTTGATCTATGATTCAATTGAGCACCACGAAAGCAAATATCTCAAACCAAAAATGAAAACACACGAATTAATAAATGAAAAATAAAAGTACGGCATCTTTTGACAGATACAAAAATCCAATGGCAACTTTTAGACAGAACATACCATGAAAAAAAGGTGTAATTTTAATACTCCTTGCACTAGATAACATAGTCATGTAATAATGATAACAAAATGGAGAGATCAAAAAAGCTAGGCTGAGACACTGACAAAACCATAAAGATGACAAGTGCCACCTATCACCAAACAGTTTTCTAGGATCACTTCTTAGCTTTTTTTGTTCCCCTGCATGGCAAACATTTTAGAGAGCAGTTAGACCACATGGCTGGAAAATGTACTAAATTGCTGCAGATTGCAGGGTGTATGCTAGTAACTTACTGAGCTGGCTGAGACGCGGGTACAGGAGCTGCTGCTGCCGGTGGTGGTGCTTTCTCACCTGGTCCCTGCATTGGTAAAAAGAGTAAAGATGAATCAGACTTGTCATAACTCACAAGATGCAAGTCAAATCAACAGGTGAAATTGCAACAGAATGTATCAACTACATTGTAATATATCTGCTTGTAAAAACGACATCTAGATCAGATTTACTTGGTCCTTATTCAGGTAACTAGCACACGACAACAGAGTTGCACATATATGCAGACTTGGACATAACTATCAGTCTCATACAGAGTCAAAATTCCAAGGAGATAGTTAGCCTTTAGCAAACTAATACCTGTGCTAGCCGTTCCTCTCTCCTTGCTATCTTCCTCTCCCTGCTAGCTTTGTTCTTTGCTCTCTTAGCCTCAAATTGGTCAGATAAGGTCTTCTCCCTAGCCTTCTCAGCCTTAGACTTGTGGATACTCTCCATCAGTACACGCTTGTTTTTGAAAACATTACCCTTAACTTTCATGTACATGTCATGGTACATGTGCTTGTCAATCTTCTTGGACTCCCTGTATTTGCGAAGCAAGCGTCTGAGCACCCTCATTCTTCTCATCCAAAGCACTTTTGTGGGCAACCTTGCCTCCCTGGTACCCTTACGTTTACCTGAAATTGTTCATAATGACTTAATAATACAACAATAACCATTAGAGTATAAAACTGTGAAGAAATAGATAGATAGAATAGAGCATCACATTGCATATTCACGTATGCAACATAAGAAAAATGATTTTTGTGGCTATTGAAGTTTGTAATCCAATGGATAAAAGAACAAAGTTTTTGAAACCAATTAGGCAACCACCTGTAGCATGATAAGCATCTAACATGATCAATGAGAGCTTACAATCAAATATACCCAACACAGAACCACATTAGACAAATTCAGCTGCGACAGGTCAATAGCCAACATTAAACCAGAGAAGAAACATACAAAACCAATAATGAAAAAACCCTATCAGATTTGGTGTATTCAATCCAAAAGGTTACCATATCCAGAGTGACGGCCCTTTCTCTTGGCCTCCTTCATTCGGCGAGCACGGGATCGCGAGTGAATCTTGGTGGGCTTCCTGATAATGAAACCATCCTTCACCAACTTCCTAATGTTTTGTCCTATATCCAGAAGAAACAATATCTATTAGGAATTGAAACAGTCAGAAAACAGCACAAGTAAATTGAAGAAGATAAATCCCTCAGTAGTGATACACTAGCAAGAAACCTTAGTGCATAACAGAAAGTCAAATCATTATTGCTATGGCAAAAAACAGTTTTCTTTTATCCATGGGCAATGAGTTTTGATGCATTGGGCTTATCTGTATTTATAGACTCTAATGAACGAGACTTGCGAGTTTGACAAGAGAATATTGCCCATTGCCTATGTGTTCTGGTAACATGATTTCAATAATATTGCAACAATATATACAACTAAATGTAGTTCGAAAGGTACTTAGGTAGACAGTGGATATCTCACGAGTTCGTCTGCCAATTTTTCCTATTCCTATTCGCATTTCAACCAGAGTGCTTAAAACATCAATCATTATACTATAACATATACTAAAAAACTGATGTTTACAATTCCAAAATATTATAGACACCCCTACAGGATTAAATCAAGTAAACCTAAACAAGTCCTACAAAATCAACTACCATGCAGCGGATACAAGTAACAATTAACATCAGAACGAAATCTTAAAATCCTTAGAAAAGAAAAACAGCAAAAACAGAAAGCCAGGCAGAGAACAATAAATCCAGCAACCGAACCGAATGAAACACATATCCAGTCCAAAATTACGAAGAAGCAAATACAAATCCCGACACAATCGTAATACGTATCCGATGAAGAGAAGAGACAAGAGCGTACTAGAGTTAGCCATGGAGATTTCGTTGCCTTCATTGGGGTCAAGCCAAACCTTGCCCTTGCCGCACTTCAATACACTAGCGGCGAGCCGCTTCTGTAGCTTCAGCGACACCATCTTCTCCGCTCTCTGCCTCTTTCACAAGGAGCTGTGCGAATAGGAGGAAAAATGAACTCTCGAGAAGATGAGCTTTTATACGTCACACGATTTTGCCCTAGGGTTTATTATTGGGGCTTTGCCTGCTTAGTTCAGCTTCGTAACTGGGCCATTTCATTACTGGGCTTAGCAGATTTTAATTGTAATGGACCGGATCAAGACTTAACATAACTGTTACATGGGCTAACAGTTCATTGCTTTGGCCCATTTAATTTCTGTGTTCATTTGTAATGGGCATGATAATTTTGGCCTATGCCTAAAATTGGAATTTGGATTCCATTTCCAAGTGGGGGTGATCAAGAAAAGTTCAAAACAGCTCGAACCAAATTTAGTCGAATGATTTATTATGAGTTATTGAATAATTATAATTTTATATTTATAGTAAAATCACAAAGCACCTTATGGGTTTGGTTTTTATTTAGAACTAAAAAGACCTAAAAAAATCGAATCGTTAAACATATATTATTTAAAATCTTAAATTATATATATAAAATAATGTGATAAAATTAACTTGTTGTTTAGAAGACTTTAAGGATTAAATATTTTTTTATTATTTTGATATTGCACGCTATTATTTTATTATTTTTTATTATCAAGAGAAGAAGAAAATGACAATAAAAATAGGCAAAGTTGGTAGCGGTAGAGAACTAGCATTATGGCAATTAAAGGGAAAGCCTCTTGAAGAAAATACCAGTCTAGATGTATAATCTTACATAGGCATTTTGGAGATTATAATAAATGTGGATACTTCAAACGTGTTGGCGCCTAGGAAAGAGTTATTGAAGTTGTGAAAGGATGCATCAAATGAGGAAGTTGTTATTGAAAGCCAGGAGTTAAACAAAAACAGAACCATAGGTGAGTTTGTGCAATACTTGTCAATGGGTACCCCATATATATATGAAAAAATGCAGTGTACCCCTGTGATATGGGTAATGTGCATGATACTCTCTGTGATATAAAAAATACCAAATTATCTCCATGTGAAAATTTTATTGTAGCAATTAGATCCCTGCGAGTCCAGGGTGTGGCACATGTGCCAATGTTGCGGCTGGGGGGGTGCATATTTATGTTGTATTTTGATAATTCTGCCCCTCCTTCATCAAATATCCCTGCGAGTCCAGGGTGTGGCACATGTGCCAATGTTGCGGCTGGGGGGTTGCATATTTATGTTGTATTTTGATAATTCTGCCCCTCCTTCATCAAATGAAAGAGGTTAAATGCAAAATATCCCCCCTGTGTTAGTGAATAAAGAGCAAATTATCCCCTTGCATTTTTTCCCAATAAAAGTACAGCAGCTTGCTCATCTATTGTTACAATTTCTCCTTCTTCCACTTGTTTCTCGCAGTTTTTTCTCCAAAAATAGAGAAAATATCAAGGTCATCTTCCTCATTTCAAAAAAACAAATCAAGACAAAACATACAATCACTAGATTTGAGATTTCCAACTACGCCTTTATGTAGGTGCAATTTGAAGGCCAAAATTAGAGTAGTGGAGTCACAAATAAAACCCTTGAAAGGTAAGTCATATTATTGTTGCAGATATCAAGTTTGTAGATTTTTTCGTTGATTAAAGCCCGAAAGAGCTGCGTGGGCACCTAATGGGTTTCCTCTAAAATTTCATGTTGAAGTACACAGTGGTGAAGAATTTTTTCGTGGCTTTGATGAACAGTTCGATTCAAGTGATGGTAAGGAAGTAGTGTCAAACTTGCAAACTAGCTATTGGTGTTAACGTCAAAGAAGAAACATTTGTTAGAAATGTCAGTTTTTGAATTAGTGTTAGCAATGTTCTTTTTGTGTTAGTGTTTGTTTTGTTGTTAGAATGAAGACAATGTAAACTAAACTTATAAAACGCTAATGTTTAAGTATTTTAAATTTTTTGGCATTTTTGTGACTGAATTCTTGAAGCTTAAATTTCATAAATAGAAGCTGAAAATGTACAAAAAAACTAAACACAAATACTAAATAAAATTGACAAAAACATAAAATTGAATTCCATTAGAAAGGACTGAAACCTGATATTATTTTTACTAATATAATAGGAAAGAAAGGGCGGTAGATGATAATGAGAAAAGGCACCGCGTCTGGATGAGCGAAAGGTGTATTCCATGTAGTAGGGAATATCCCGAGTCTCATGTAAGACAACTAAATACACCTCGAGGCCGAGGAACTGAGGGACCTTCTCGAGCACAAGATAAGTAATTGAAAGATAGAGCTAGCCTATTTGTTATGGGGAATCAATGCTCCGAACGGAATAGAGCTTACCTACGGCACCTGGCTTTTTCCGGTGGATATTAGCTTAGCTGCACTTACGAGGCCGGTTTGGCTTCCTCTCTGGCGGCCACTTTCCTTACCTTACCCCCACTACACTCTCACTCTAAGCTACACCTGTTGAGCAAGATGCATTATGATTTCCTCTTCTGTGGACACATCAGAGTATGACCTGGGATGGGAAGAGAAAGATTTTTTTCTCTAGCGAGCTCTCTCCCGTAAAGCCAAAGACGCCCCAAGACAAGGTCAAACTGTTGGGAAGAGGATAGGGTCAATAGAACCTGGGTGGATACGGGCTGGGATAGTGGCGCCTATTCAACATCAGTTCTAAAAGGGTTCACTCATGCTGGAGGGAGCATCCCCACTTAGTGATTTGTCTACTAGTTCAGGCAAATCCGAAGAAGTTATCACGGACGAGCCACATGCGAGGAAACTTGCACATGTGGTTCTGGCCAGGCTTTCCTGAGGTATCTAATAACCTTGCTTCTGCTCGCCGCTGGCACACCTCTCAAAACTATTGCCTATTTATTCTGGAATAATCTTTTTATGAGGGACAATTTTACATATTTTTGCCAAATCCTTCTATTAGTAAGTACAACTGGTACCATTTCGATGTGTTTTGATTCTTCTGAACAAGAGAGGTTTGATGCTTTTGAATTCATTGTATTAATTCCACGTCCTACTCGTAGTATGCTCTTTATGATCTCGGCTTATGATTCAATTGCCATGTATTGAGCTTCAAAGTTTATGTTTTTTATGTGATCGCAGCATAAAAAAGAAAGTCTGAATTTTCCACAGAAGCCGGCTCTAAATATTTGATCTTAGGTGCATTTTCCTCTGGAATATTATTGTTTGGATACGATCGGACAACTACCGATGTCTATTAATATCTTTTCTTAGAATATTGTTGTTAAATATATATATCTATCTATATCGTAAACTATCGGATCGGGTTTAGATGTGAAACTTGTAGACCTTATTGGTTGTGATATTGATCTTAAGGGGGGAACGAAAGAAAAGAATATAGACTTGTAGAGACCCTCTTTGTAGTTGTCTATCTAAGGCGATCAATCAACATCTTTAGCCATAACCCTAAGGCTGTGTCTCGATCTCCTATGTGCAAAATCTAAGAGACTAGTTCCTATGGAGATTCCCCTTAGTCTAATTCCACGCCTTATGACGAAAGTGGAGTCGGCATGGCGTAAAGTGAAGATTGGAGAGTAGAGAAAATTCCCTTCTAGGGTATTCTGAAGGTGAAACCTAGGCAACGAAAAAGGGGTCCGATACTTCAACTAGAGGAGCGACCAGTTGGTTCACCAAACTCTGACCCAACGCCACAAGTTCTCCAGGTCTGAAGGCATCCAGTACCAACCACTGACTCCTCCCAGAATTGCATTATCGGAGCCGAGCCAGGAATGGCCGTTAGTGGGCACCCACCACTTTTCACGGTTAGAGAGGCCCTCTTTAATACATTAAGGAAAGATGTTCATAGGGGCCAGAACGAGTCGGTCATAGGAATTTAGACCACCTACATGCTGGTAAACCAAAACCACCTCGACCTGATCAGAGTAAACAATAATGACGAATCAGGCGTCCCCTTGCCTTGAAAGAATTTACATGCGGCCGCCAGCTTTCCCAAAATAAGGGGAGATCCGCTGCTTACTGCTCACGAAAACATCCAACCTATACGTCGTTCGCGTATCTTTCTGATCTCGTTTCGTTCTATTCATCAGATTTTTTGCTTTGACAACCAATTCAAGGTGAAAAATGGGGTTGACGGTGGTTATCTAAAAAGGGGGAGAGAGGAGAGCCTTGGGGTACGCTCACTTCTGCATAGTAAAACTATAAACTTTAAATAGATAAAGAAAATTCATCTTTGGTTTTATATAAGTTTATTACTTTTTCTACACAGTATTGGTAGTTAATCGATTGCACTGACAATAAAAATTGCTACACTACATATACTCCATTATAACATCTAACTACAAATTCAATTATGAATTTGAAATATATATTTATCGAACTCCCAGTTGGTCCCATAAATTTCTTAGAGTAGAGGATTAAATATGTTGAATTTTCTCAATTTTAGGATAATTTCAAAAATCTCATAAAATATAGGACCAAATTATTGTGTCGATCTTTTTTAATTTTGGGACCATTTGAAAAATTTTGTAAAATAGAGAACTAAAAATATTGACCCTTATTTCCCTGGAAATAAAAGTACAATTTTTACCAGTTAATCCATTGCATTAGCAATGGAAATAGTAACAAAACTGTACTCTGGTGCAACTTCATGAAAAATAAAATCATTATTTAAATTCATAGCAAATCCCGCAACTAATTCATAATTAAAATATTTTATTATTTTATTTATTTCTAAATTTATTTCTGCATGAAAAATCCGTAGCTAATTTGTTGTCTGAGCAATTAATGAACAGTTTATCGTAATATTTTTAGTCATTCGTTGTTTACAAACCTCATTTTGTTTGAATATTGTTAATAAAAAAATTGCGAAAACATCCATTATTAGTCCATCACTTAGCTACGGACTTAATTCCGTTGTAATATTATTCGTATTATATGTCTTCTGTTTTGTTTTTTGTATTGGTTTTTCGATTAATTACGATCACAAACAAATGAATGAAGTGCAAGAAAGAATAATTTTGAATCATAGGATTAATGAAGGGAGGTGGCTAAACGAGCAATAAGCAATGCCGCATATAAAAACGGTAGGAACGGGCAGAAGCCGACGGTATTCAAACACGTATATATATATGTACATTCACATGTACTAGCATCCGGAAAACCATCGCAACCTTCATCATTAGACAAAATTTATCTTTAAGGTTGCGTTATGGTAAATCCCGGAGGTGGTCGCGGGACCGTCGAGGCATGCCTTGTTCTGGGCATCGCATGCTTGCTCGCGCTGAGCGGGGTCCGTTGCGACCAGCTCCTGCATCCCCCTCGTCGCTTAGGTGGTGAGGCAGTTTTTGATGTTACCAAATTCGGGGCTGTAGCCGATGGCTCAACAGACAGTGCGATTGTAAGATATACTGTTCCTCTTGAAAGAAACTACATGCAGGCTGCAGCATATGCATATGCGTTACTTTTTGAAAACCCTTTTTTTGGGGAGGGGGAATAAGCAATTAAATACTTTTGGTATGTCAGAAAATAATTGAAAAAAAATGCAAGTATTCTTTTGTAATATTGCAAATGAGCAAATTATTCTCTTATTCAAAAACAATAATTTACCTATCTGTATTTGAAAAACGTAGCAATTTAAGGGAGGTAAATTATTTAATTTTAAAAAATGAAGGGAGATAAATCATTATTATTTTTTTCATAGAGGGGTAATTTTTCATTTGCAATATCACATGAAAACAAATTGCATTAAACCCAAAACTAATATGCCCCTCCCAATTTTATGGTCTAATTGTATTTTTCGTCCTCTAATTATGCATGTCTGGCGTTTAAGTCCTTTCATATTGTTAGAGTTGCAAAATAGTTTTATAAATTTTCAATATTCGTGAATTTAGGACATAATTTGGTCAAAAAATTTAAAATTTGTCGCAAGTATTCTGCCTAGGCACATGAAATGATGCATGTTTTCTGAATTCGTTAAAATTGAGAATGTACAGGATTATTTTACAGTTCTAACAATATAAATAACTAATATACCACACATTGATGATGAGAGGATGGCAAATGCAGTTAATTCGAACTTTATAGAAAAAATTATACGAGAGTTGAATATCTTTTTGAATAGAAAAATAGCAAACTGCTACACTTTGAAAAATGAAGCAATTATCTCTGTATCTAATTAAACCATTAATGGGAGATAATTTGCATCATTTTCTAAAGCACATGAAATAATTTACTGATTTTTTATAGGAGATTTTTAGCTTATTTTACATATCACATAGGATAAATTGCAATTTAACCCTTTTTCTGAAAAATATTATGCTTATGGTTAACCAATTAATTATGTTCCCCATAAAAAAAAAAAACCAATTAATTATGTTCCCATTCCAAAAAAAAAAAAAAACAATTAATTATGTTCATCGACAGGCGTTGATTAGGGCTTGGAAAGCAGCATGCAACTCTAATGGAGCAGCAAAGCTTTTGATCCCTCGTGGGGAATTCGCGGCAGGAGAGGTTTTATTCACGGGGCCCTGCATAGCTAAGAAACCTATCACCATCGAAATCCAAGGAAATCTGTTGGCGTACGAGGATCCCAGCGCCTACACAGGTGGCGCTTGGATAATGCTGGAAAAAGTCGACGGCGCCGTCCTAAAAGGCGGCGGAACCATCAACGGCCGCGGAAAGATGCTTTGGCAGTATGCGGAAACTAAAGACGGCCCTCCTCTTCCAGTCGTAAGTTCACCTACCTGTCTTCTTTCTCATTTAAATTCATCCGACAAGTTGAGAAAAAACCAAAAGAAGAAGGTAATAACAATTTCTAAGCTGTCGGGTGTTGGTTTTTGTTGCATATTCGATCGCAGTCTTTCGTGTTCCAGACAGTACAAAACGCGCAAATGAGCAACCTGAATTTCGTGGACAGCATGGGTTTCCACGTCAAGGTTACGGACAGTAGCAATGTTGACATTAAAAACATCAAAATCCGGGCTCCCGGAAAGAGCCCGAACACCGACGGGATCCACTTGAGCAGTGCTATAAATGTTAACATTACTGACTCCATAATCGGGACAGGAGACGACTGCGTTTCCATCGGTCACGGCACCTATAACATTCTCGTCGCCAGAATTATCTGTGGCCCTGGACATGGCCTCAGGTACAGTACTGCTTCCATTTGCGCGCCTAGTTCGGAAAATGGCAATACCCTTATATCTACTACTTTGATTATCGGTCTAATTCTTGGTCTCAATCGTGTATTTGATGCCAGTGTCGGCAGCCTGGGGAAACGCCCGACCGAGACAAATCTGAAAGGACTGACCATAATCAACTGTACACTCGTTGGTACAACAAACGGTGCAAGAATCAAAACCTACCATGCATCTCCCCGGATCCAAGCAACCAGCATTCTTTTCCAAGATATCTTGATGGAAAGAGTTAAAAACCCGATCATCATCGATCAGCATTATGACTCAAAAAGAAGGCCAGAGGTGAAAACATATAAATTTACGTCTTAATTTCGTTTATTAAATTGTCGTTCGGATTCAAATCCTTCCAGCTCAATTGATTACTACGAAACTTGTTCACAGTTTGTGCATATTCTTGACGTTTTCGTGGTCTTGGAAATTTGTTTTGCCAGCAATCGAGTGTGAAGCTGAGTGACATTCACTTCAGAAACATAAGAGGAAGCACGATTTCAAAAGTTCCAGTGAAACTGAATTGCAGTTCCATGTTCCCTTGTCAAGGCGTTGAATTGGCGGACATCAATTTGACACCATTTGGTCCAATTGGCCCTCTCACATCTGCATGCTCCAATGCTAAGTTCTTCATTAGAGGAAAACTCAACCCTCCTGCCCCTGTCTGCAAATAGAGTTTCTTTTCTAAAAAAATGCAAGCAACTCCTGCCATTCTGTAAATGAACAAATTAATCCTTTATGGAAAAAAAATAATAATTTACATCCCTGTATTTTTTAAAATGACGTAGTTTATCTTCCTAAACAGAGAGATAAATTGTTTCATTTTAAAAAATAATAAGGAGTAAATTGCTCCTTTTGTTTTTCATAAGGGATCATTCACAATATTACAGGGGTAAATTGCATTAGACCCGTTACCTTTCACTGCCATTCCTCTTCCAAATAGCATAATTCATGTTCTCAAAAAATAGAAAAAGAAATTTAACATAATACATATGTATACCTAGAAAAATTTTGCTTTTTCACATTTTTTGTTAACATAATTGATTTAAGGATGGCAATTGTGAGCCTCGGACAATGTACAACTGCTGAAATATATATACTGAATAAAGAAAAAGACAATTCAGATCTTACACCTTGCCTGTTTCATTGTCTAATTATTATGCTATACCCTTCCTAATATGTGTACCATATGTACGTAATAATTCAACAACGATTCACATTACAAGAAATAAGTTATTTAGTGATAATAAATATTAGAATTTTGTCACAATAGTTAGGTCACTAATACAGAAAATTACCTTCTAGAGGGATTAATTTAAAATAAATTAAAAAATAGAGATTATTTTAAAATTAAAATCAAATATTAGGGACTAAAATGAAATTTACCACATAATTGGTCTCTTTATTTATTTATTTATTTATTTTTTATGACAAGGCACATAATTGGTCTGAATACACAGTTAACCAAGCATAATTTAAATGGGCCCTAAGGCCCAACTGTGGGCGATGTTTCATTTCGAATAAAAGCAATTACGGCTGGAGTTAAAAAATAATTGAAGCAGCGCCAAAAGGGAATATTTTGGACCAGAGTCGGCAAATATTCTGCTGAACTGCAAATCCATCACTCTTACTCCTCTACTGCCACCGGGAACCACCACAAACCACCGAGAAGCGCGAGATGCTTGGAAGAACGACAGTGGAGGTCAGAGCAGACGGGGTGGCCGTCGTCACTATCAATAATCCACCTCTCAATCTGCTGTCTGTTGACGGTATCTTTTACTCCGTTGACCTTTCATCTTTATTTTTCTTACTCTCTTGTTCTGTACATGATTATAGTGATGCGTGGAATTAGCGGTTAGGTCGATAGACTCCACATTTTTGCGTTCCAGGTCAAGTGGTCTAGAAATGATGTTTTAGCACTGGTACTCAAGCGTGCTCGACCTTCCACGATGTTGAAAAGGAATTGGTTGGTCCTAAGTTTTAATTATTATGCTTAAGAATCAAGTATGTGAACGAGTTCAGGATCCTGGTCTGAATTCTCAGAAATCATGGAGAAGGTTGCGGTGACGCGCCAAATAGTATGGGGAGCACATATTGCATCTCATAGTCATGTTAGTTCATGACTTCGTGTAGCAGAAGCTCAGAGTCTTCATTTCCGATGCTTTAATAATGTTGTCCGCTTGGTGTCTGCTTATTTTTTTTTTATTCTTTCCCAGCTTGATTAAGTTGATTAGAGCTAATCATGATTAGCTTAGCTCAAATATATTCGGGAGATAAAAGTTCACAACGCTTATATATTGAGGAATAGTGACCAGGAATTTTTTTATGTGAATTTAGATAGACTCAAATGGTTATTGGAAGTTTGCATTCACAAGATAAAGAAATCATTACATAAGACCGAAGGTGACTGATGATGGAGAGAACTGGAAAATCAGGCTTATCAACCCATTAAGAAAGGGTTACAATTGTTTAGTGAGTGTGGCTTAACATATAGAGTCCACTGTAGTTCATATTCATTCAAAGAAATCCAAATGATTCTTTTTTTTTGGGTCCCCAAACAACATACCTTATACATCAATTCACATACATTAATTAGTCTAAAATGTCCAGCAATTATGATCTTGTCCAAAATAATGTCTTTGCTTGTCTAATCAGTCTCTTCCTGTTTCCTTTCATGCTTTGGAATTTTCATAACATGTTTGTATTTCCTAGTGATACTTAGCTTAAAGGAGAGTATTGAAGGAGCTCTAATAAGAGATGATGTGAAAGCGATTGTAGTTACTGGTGAGATTGCTGATTATCTAGTTTGTTAAAATGATTTTATTGTGAATCTAATACCCTAATTTGCAAACAGGTTCAAGAGGAAAGTTCTCTGCAGGATTCGACGTGACAGCTTTTGGTGGTTCTCAAGGGAAAAAGAGTAAGATAAGCTACATATATGTTTTTCATCTCAAAGTACCTCAGTTCAGTTTATGTATTTCTAAGAGATATGATGCTGTGACAGCAAAAATGGAGCTCGGATTTATGTCAATCCAAATTGTCACTGATACTTTGGAAGGTATTACTTTGACCATCTTCAGTTATTTTAGCAGATATATTGGTTTTCTTTCTGACCATTAACTTTTTCCACTGTAGCTGCAAGAAAGCCCTTTGTAGCTGCTATTGAAGGACCTGCTTTTGGTGGTGGACTGGAAATTGCTCTTGTACAAATGATACCGTCTTTCAGTAGCTTTCTCCCTTCCTATTGTTACTCTCTTCTCTTTTCCATGGATTCTTTTAACTATAAAATGTTACTATTTTGGTCAAATCTACATATTACATTTAGTTATACGTCAAACACACAATCCCATGAGCTTTCAGTTGTATATTAACCCCTTCATGTGTTTTGCCATTCCTGTAATTGATGGCATTATTGGAGATCAGAAACAGATAATATTGGCCTCAAAGAGTGTAAAAGAAAATTCAAGACAAGGAATTCCACAGTTTAAAGATCAGTAGGGCCAATCTTCTCTTTCACAAACCAGCAAATACTTGCCATATGATCATCATTATTACTGTAAATGGTACTGTTTTTGTACCTCTTTGACATGCAGTAATTGAATCACCCACTAACTTCATATCAAATCCCAACAAATGTTTGGTTACTTTACAAGTTGGTAATCCATGAAGCTACTAGAATGAGCCTGTGGGAGAGATATCACAAGAGATCCAGATCTGGCAATTAGTTTGCAAAATATTCTGAGTGTTGATCCTAGTAATAACTATGACTTATTTCTCTAGCCTCCGGCATGATTGATGGTTCCACTGTTGGCTTGATGTCCAATGTTTGGTTTATAGAGAGTGGTGGCATTTTGATGATAAATGTTTGGCGATGGGTTTAAAAGTGCTATAATGTGTTGGTTGGGGTTTGGAAATGGTTTAGTCTTTGATAGTTTTTCTGGTTGATAGTGGCAACAGCAGTTCAGTGCCTGAGCCTAAATGTCAGAGTCATAGCTGACGTATAGTAGGAGGGAGAGCGCTTTATGTGAATATTTTGTTTGCATTGATCAGCCAGATTAACCTCAATTTAAGAGTATACCATGGTCAAGTGATGCAATTATAAGTTAAGTAGGGCTCACGAGGCTGAGGAATGATCCTAAGGGATAAAATGTGTTTGTCCCTAATCATTGTTTCTTTTCAGGCATGTCACGCTCGCATATCGACTTCCTCTGCACAGCTGGGTCTTACTGAGCTTCAGTACGGGATTCTTCCGGGACTTGGAGGTACTGTAAGTTTAAATGTGGGATAAGATTTTTGGGTGCCTCAAACATCTTCTTCCCACGAACCTATTTGTTATTGCTTTTCTTGTTTTATACTTTCTGTTCTGCCTCTGATGAAAGATCTTTTTGTTTTGGAACTTATGAGTTACATAAAGCATGCCTTCAAGTTTTATTTTGCCTGATGATCATGTTTTGGATGCAGCAGGGAAGTAAAATTAGGGGCCAATTTCTGACAGATACCATTTTTCTCTTTCCAAAAGTGATACTATTTTATACAGGATATATTAAAAGTTTCATTCCTGCAATTATGTCTAGAGAAATAGTTATAACTCAATGTACTTTGGTACTCCCCTTTGTTCATATAGATAGGATGGGCCTATGTGTTCCATTTTTAACTGTGTCCTTAATGTGGTTCCCGAGATGTGGGCTGTGAGGCAACAATAGCCTGAAAACTGATTTTCATTGAGTTTTGTCTTATAACATAACTAATGCCTCCATTACAAATGTTATGTGTTTGGTCAGATGTCCAATTATTTCAAACTTTGTTTTGAGGTGAGGGGAAGGTGCAGTGTCTGACACTGATCATGGAGATGTTTGAACTTGTTGATAAGCGGGTTCAGTGATTCTCCTAGGAACTTGACTCAGCCATTGAGGCAAAGTGAGGATGACATAGTTAGTAGTGGAGTCCATATTGCAACAGAGCGTTGCTTGCAAGCCCTGTTACCATTGACCCCAGGCTTGATTGAAGGGAAGAGAGGATGAAATTTGCTGATATTCATTTTTGACAAGTCAAGAGAAAGGAAAAAAAATCCCCAATTTAGTTGTGCCACATGTTACATCTATGATACACGCCTGTCTGTTATGCTTCCCTGACAGACTCTCCATTGAAGTATCTAGCTTAACCCTTCTTAAGTAGCCTGCCATTTGTTGAAATATGATATAATGCTTGTATTTTGTTGATCATATTGCACAGTATTGGTTGTTGAAATGTGGTTTGCTCCAGGAACTCAGAGGCTTCCACGGCTTGTTGGCCTCTCAAAAGCTCTTGAAATGATTTTGGTATGAAATCTTGTGTTCTTTTTCAAGTTTTTAGCTATTGCCCTGCAGATCTTAATAACTTGGTGTATCATCAGATGTCAAAGCGAGTAGAAGGGAAGGAGGCTCGAACTTTATCTCTCGTGGATGCCATTGCTCCAGCAGATAAGCTTCTTGAACTAGCTTGTCAATGGGCTTTGGACATAGTAGAGTGTAGAAGACCATGGATGATCAGTCTTTATAGAACTGACAAGTTAGAAACCCTGGCAGAAGCTAGGGCAATACTTAACTCCGCCAGACTTGAAGTCCAGAGACAAAATCCAAATGTAGTGCACCCATTAGTATGCATTGATGTCATTGGACAGGGCATTGTTTCAGGTCCTCGTAAAGCACTGTGGAAGGTAATATACGCTTCACTTTACTCTGCTGTGGTGCATCCTCCTAGGTGCAGTTTATGACAATGCACCTTCTCCTATCAGGAAGCAGAAGCTCTTCAAGAACTTCGGCAATCTAGTACATGCAGAAGTCTAGTTCACGTGTTTTTCGCGCAACGCCAAATTATTAAGGTTCTGCAATGTCTGAGATTTTTTCTCTGATCAACTGTTGGATAGAAATTTGATGATGATTTATATGATTCAACTCTCTGATCAATCTCAGAAGTCTAGTTGTAACTTTACTTTAAAAGTTGTAACTTTACTTTAAATAACATAATTCAGTCCTACCAATGCAATAGTTGATCAACTAAATCTAATGCTAATAAAGTTTTTATGTTGTTTCTATGCTCTGGGTAGATGACTGAAATTCAATACTCTGATTAAATGGCTGAATAATCAAAAGTGAGGATCTTGACTCTAAATGTTGAGATACAAGACATATTTTGGGTCAAAATCAAGTATGATAATGTTTGCAGCAAGCGTCAAATGCTGTAGATGTAAACAGAAATGCAAGTTTGCAATTTAGTGGTCATATCTGTTTTTTTTTGTTGCAATATTGGGAGGCAGATTTACTAAAGGATCTTCTGATCCAACTCTATATTTGTTTTCTTGTATCTTTGGACACTGGTACAGATTCCTGTCATTTCTAAGATGAATTTGCTGCCAAGAAAAATAGTGAAGGTTGCTGTTGTCGGTGGGGGATTGATGAGCTCTGAAATAGCAACCATGTTGATTCTTAGTAATTACCAAGTCATTCTGAAAGAGACGAACAAGAAGCATCTCATAGATGCAATCAGTAGAGTCAAAGGTGAGCTTCCTTCATGACTTCATTATTGCTCTAATTGTTTTTTGGTGGAAAATTTGAATAAGAAGCTATTGTAATTCTGTGACAGAAAATTTGCAAAATCGTGTCAAGAATGGAAGGGCAACTCAAGAGGGCCTTGAAAAATCTCTCAGCCTATTGGAGGGGGTTCTTGATTATGACAAGTTTAAGGATGTTGATTTAGTTATAGAGGTAGAACACTATTTGGAAACTGTTTGCAGTTCTAGAATTGTTTTTCCTGCTCAGTTTATCTTACAAACATTATTTGACACATCCTGTGTGTGACTGCTGCATGGGCAAACAGATTAGTAATGCATAGTAGAAGCGGGGAATCGAAGAAGCTGTCTATTAGAATTTTTTTGGCTTTCCATTTTCTGTTGAGCAATCAGTCCACAAGAAGTAATTGCAGCAAAACATCATGCATTTTTAAGCAAGGTGTTTTCAGTTGGGTGGATCAGATGAAAGGCCACCATGGAACCTTAGAAGTCTTTTCTAAAAGAGATTGTATAGAAGTTGATTAAAAAAAACTGGCTCCATTTTTGCTCTGGGCAACTTGTCTATGGTCCTGTAAATTGCTATCCCGGACACTTTATGGACAAATCATTTTTCTTCAAATGTCAATCCTTCTGGCAGTGTATTTTAGATTATGCATCTCTGATTAGGTATGCTGGTACGTTATACAACTCTATCTTCTGGGCATATTAACCTAACAAGTCTGATTCTCAAGGTATTTTTAGAGTTTAAGACTGCAATATGTGGGGGAAACTAAAAAGATGAAAGTATGGGAGGAAATGCAGTAAAGAATAGCTGAAACATTAAGGTGTTCTATCCCACCATGTTAGCACATTCAACATATTACTTGTGGTAATGAAAAGTATGGTTAAAATATGTTGAAATTGCATTTTGCAACTTCCCAAGATTGGTCTCCTTTTTCTATACTTTGGGCAGGCGGAATCTGAAAGTTTGTCGCTGAAGCAAGAGATTTTTTCTAATCTTGAGAAGTGCTGTCCTCTACATTGCATTTTTACCAGTAATATCTCAACATTCAGTGTGAAATTGGTCGGAGAAAGGACCAAAAGCCAACATCGGATTGCTGGGATCCACTTTTTCTGGTAATATAGTGTTAAACAATTGTTGTTACTCCATGGATTTGTTTTGAATTCTTCCTCACCATTTGGATGCAGCCTTTCTCCTGTCATGCCTCTTATGGAAATAGTTCATACTGAATGCACATCGCCTCAAGTAATTGTTGATTTAATAGACTTTGGGAGAAAAATGAGGAAAACCCCAATTATGGTCAGTGACCGGAAAGGCTATACCGTCAATAGCATGCTCCTCACATATTTGCATGTAGCAATACTACTCGCTGAACGAGGTGTTGATGTTTACCGCATTGATCAGGTTCTCAAAAGCTTTGGGATGCAAGTGGGTCCATTTAGGTAAGCTGGATATGCTGTCCAATTAGACTTTGTAAATTCCAATTACTGATGCTTGAGTCCATAATTAGTGGAACAGCATTATAACCAGAATCATAACGACGGAAACAAATATGTGGCTTCTTTCTCATGTACTCACGCCTAAGGGCTGCAAGTCTGAAGTTTGTCTCTCTTCTAAATACTTGGCAGATAGACAAACTTTTTCTCTCATTTGTAGAACTTTTAGGATATGCATGAGCGCTACTTCAATTGATGTTCCAGATGCTATCAATTTCTGCTCTTCTTGTTCAGCCAATAATTCCTCTGTTTGTATCTCGATGAATTATACAGGATGCTTGATGTGGTTGGACTTCAAGTTTTTGTGGTGATTAGTAAGAAATTTGTTGAGAGTCTCCCAGATAGGTCCTACAAATCTCAACTGATTCCTAGTTTACAGCAAGATAACCGTAAAGGTAACTTACCCACCTTACAGGACGTTGTAATCTTTCTAGTTGATCTTTTTTGAGTATTGCAATGTTTTTGTCTATGGTGAAGTCTGTAGGGAAGTTTTGGGCTTGTATTGATAATGTTACTCATGGCTTCTATACCAGGCGAACGTAGTGGTAAGGGTTTCTACAACTATGACAACTGTGGCAAGGCCAGCCCAGACCCCAAGCTCTCAAGGTACATGAAAACAGCTAGGGATGCGTCAAATGTGACTTTTATCGACTCCGAGGTTGCTTTCTCTCTCTCTCTCTCTCTCTCTCTTCCCCCATTCCCTCATTTATCTATCCCCTCCTGCTGATAGTCTTGCATGCATTGAATTGGTGGCTAACAAAGTCCACCAACGGGAAATCTTTCCTAGGGCCCTAGATGTCGGTCTTCCTAGGCCTAGATAAACACATGGGCAAATGCACTTTGCAGTTGCCCATGATTTCTGGTTGATGAACGTTTACACATTTTTTCCCAAATTTCTGAAGTGTTTTTTAGCTATAAATCCATGAAGTTATTAACATTCCTTTTCTCTGACTTGTACAGCTGACAAAGTTGTCTGATAGTGAGATTGTTGAGATGATACTTTTTCCTGCTTTAAACGAAGCATGTCGTATGATTTCAGATGGTGTTGTAATTAGATCATCTGATCTGGATGTTGCCTCTGTCCTGGGAATGGGGTTCCCAGCATACAGGTTTGCCCTCGCACCCTCCTTTCTCCACTTTCTTTCCTTGAACTGATAAGATATGACTCGGTATCAACTGAACCAGGGGAGGAATCATTTACTGGTCTGATTCCTTTGGCTCCACTTATATATGCTCAAGATTGGAGAAATGGTCAAAGGAATATGGAGTCTTTTTCAGGCCTTGCGACTACATAATGGAGCGATCTGCAAAGAGCATATCTCTAGTGAGTAATATAAATCCTTGCTAAACTGACTCTTACGGTGCTTGTTTGCTTACTTTGAAAGTTTCACACATTTTTCATCACCATGGTAGTTACCAAATTGTGCGAGTAGCCTTTGTTGATGGTAAGGTTACCGCCTACAAAATCAATCAAAGCTATCTCTTGGGTTGACCTTTAATGACCTTGATGAAACTTGACCAATTCCAACTGCCCAATTCTACTTTTCCTACAAGAAGGGAGAGATAATGCCAGTTCAATTAATTGGTTGTTGGCCCTACTGACAACAAATGTGTCTTGTTAAAAATTCGAGAACTGCCAATTTCTTTTGTTATTCTTGCCTATTCATACCTAATCTCCTTTTATTGTTTTTATTTGTGAAGTTCTGATAGATCTATGATTTTTTAGCAGACCAGTGAAACCAGGCAGGCTAAGTCCCAGCTGTAATCCCTATTTTATAAGCTGATGAGCCGTTGGGACTTGGGAGTTGATTGCTGCAGTGGATGCTCAAGTCCAGAAAATAGGAGCTGCTTAAGAGAGCACATACCCATTACTCCCTCATTGCTCTTTTTTAACTTTCTGTTTTTCAATCTTCACCTGGTTTTAAACAAACCTCAAAAGAAAATAAATTCCTAGATGTTTTATTTAATGGAAAATGTGAATAAATAATTAATTATAAAAGAAACTATCATTATAGGGTTTTTAAAAATGATGAAATTTTAACAAGTAAATTACAATCATTAATATCAAGTATTTGTATCTAACAACAACTGACGACGCAATCGATCATATATTAATTATTAGTATTAGATAATTATATCTAATTAATATTTATTATTAAAATAAAACAAAAAATTACTATTAAAGTAGGCTAATGTTTGACACATTGGTGGAGTTTGAATTTATAATTTCAGAGTCATAGGGTCTCAATTTCGACAAATGGCGACGATTATATTATTGAGAGTAGTCTTCTCTTTCTATAGACTGGCCTGGCGGGGAACAATCAAATTTTTCATTACAAATTACAAAAGAATTTATTGGGCTATTTTGCTATTATAAATTTACGTACGATAAATTATACTATTCTTTTTTAAATTTGTCATGATTATAAATATTTCTTTATTATTTGAAAAGTTGCAATAACCTCATAAAAATATCTCTTACAATTGACTGTCATAATGAAGTATTTATTAGGGTATTTATAATTTTATAATATATTTATAATTTTTTAAATAACAAGAGATTTTGTAATTATAACAAATTTTAGAAACAGTCGTTTTAATTTATTATTTTATGTATTTATAACATAACTATATGCATTTAGGAAAGTGGAATCGTTAGTAGAGAAAATCATCAGTCAGTGGCTCCCCAAGCAGATAAATAGTTTCAGACACGGCTCTCATTTGTTATTTGCTCATATGCCAAATTCCCAATTAAGAATGTGATTGAGTTTCTTCCATATTGTAATGAGAACTGAGGAGGAATTACTCCTAATTTAAGTGGCATTTTAGTCAAACAAAAATAGAGAATAATTGTCTAACATCGTTTCCCCGTTCCCCATTTTCCTTCAACACCCCATTCTCTCTAAATCCCCTCCGCCTTTAACGGCCCCCTCACTAGCGGTTACTGTCATAACGAGAGCAGAAGAAATCTACCGGCGGCGATGACCTCAACGAAGACTCGTCGGAGAATTGTTCCCGCTGCGGCGGAGAACGGAGATACGGCCGACAAACAGGACCAGCTCCTCCTATCGTCAGCCATCTGCAACGGAGAAGATCTCGGCTCCTTCGTTCGAAAAGCTTTCGCCTCGGGGAAACCCGAAACCCTGCTCCACCATCTCAAACACTTCACAAAATCCAAAGAATCGGAGATCGAAGACGTCTGCCGTGCTCACTATCAGGACTTCATTGTGGCCGTTGATGATCTCCGATCCCTCTTATCCGATGTCGATTCACTGAAATCCTCACTTTCCAACTCCAACAACAAGCTTCAGAACGTCGCTGTTCCCCTTCTGACTTCTCTTGACGCCTATGTCGAAGCCAAAAACAAGTGCTCCAATATCGCGCTTGCGATAAGTTCCCTCAGCACGTGCGTTCAGCTCATGGAGCTTTGCTCGCGGGCAAATTTTCATCTCACAAAAAATAACTTCTACATGGCGTTGAAGTGCTTGGACTCGATTGAGACCAATTTTCAGGACAAAACGCCGTCGGCCACTCTGAAAAGAATGTTGGAGAAGCAGATCCCTGCGATTAGGGCTCACATAGAGAGGAAAGTCAGTAAAGAGTTTGGGGATTGGCTTGTAGAGATCCGAATAGTGAGCCGAAATTTAGGTCAGCTAGCCATTGGACAAGCATCAGCGGCTCGTCAGAGAGAAGAAGAGCTTCGGATTAAGCAGCGCCAAGCTGAGGAGCAAAGCCGGCTTAGCTTGAGGGATTGTGTTTACGCATTAGAAGAAGAAGAGGATGATGAGATTGACGGAGTTGTTGATGGGAGCAACGGCGTGAATGGAATTTCAGGGTTTGATTTGACGCCGTTGTACAGGGCTTATCATATACATCAGACTCTAGGACTCGAGGATAGGTTTAAGCAGTATTATTTTGAGAACAGGAAGTTGCAGTTGACATCTGATTTCCAAGTATCCTCAATGACTCCTTTTCTCGAGTCGCACCAGACTTTTTTTGCACAAATTGCAGGGTTTTTTATTGTGGAGGATCGGGTTTTGAGGACAGGAGGAGGGTTGATATCGAAGATGGAAGTTGAGAATCTGTGGGATACTGCAGTAAGCAAGATGTGTTCAGTGTTGGAGGATCAGTTTTCTAGGATGCAAACTGCAAATCATCTGTTGTTGATTAAGGATTATGTGAGTTTGCTTGGTGTCACATTGCGTAGATTTGGTTATCCAATTGATGCTTTGCTCGATGTATTAAGCAAGCATAGGGATAAGTATCACGAGT
The DNA here is from genome assembly GCF_000512975.1 of Sesamum indicum. Classification (NCBI taxonomy): domain Eukaryota; kingdom Viridiplantae; phylum Streptophyta; class Magnoliopsida; order Lamiales; family Pedaliaceae; genus Sesamum; species Sesamum indicum. The sequence continues at coordinate 20,238,279 of NC_026150.1, forward strand.
TGTTGTTGTCTGATTGTCGTAAGCAATTTGCTGAGGCTCTCGCAGCAGATAAGTTTGAGCAGATGTACATGAAGAAAGAGTATGAGTATTCAATGAATGTTCTTTCATTTCAGATACAGACTTCGAACATCATGCCAGCGTTTCCATATGTTGCACCATTCTCATCTACTGTTCCTGATTGCTGTAGAATTGTACGGTCGTTTATTGAGGATTCAGTGAGTTTCATGTCATATGGTGGGCAGCTTGAGTTTTTTGATGTGGTTAAGAAGTACCTGGACAGGCTCTTGACTGAGGTCTTGGATGGGGCTTTGTTAAAAGTGATTAATAGCTCAATCGGTGGGGTTACCCAGGCTATGCAGATGGCTGCAAATATGGCAGTTTTTGAGCGTGCTTGTGATTTTTTCTTCCGTCATGCTGCACAGCTCTCAGGGATTCCTTTGAGGATAGCAGAGAGAGGCAGGAGGCAGTTTCCTCTGATCAAAGCCCGCGATGCGGCTGAAGAGACACTCTCCGGGTTGCTGAAGCAAAAGGTTGATGGATTTCTGTCTTTGATTGAAAATGTGAATTGGATGGCTGATGATCCTCCACAAGGTGGTAATGAATATGCAAATGAGGTGATTATTTTCCTGGAAACATTGGTTTCAACTGCACAGCAGGTTTTGCCTGTTCAGGTGCTGAAGCGGGTTTTGCAAGACGTTCTTGCTCATATATCAGAAATGATTGTTGGGGCTTTACTTGGGGAATCAGTTAAAAGGTTCAATATTAATGCTATTATGGGGCTTGATGTCGATGTTCGGCTGTTGGAATCATTTGCAGAGAACCAAGCTCCTCTTTTGTCGGAGGCAGAAGCAAATCAATTGAAATCAGGACTTGCCGAGTCGAGGCAAATGGTCAATTTGCTTCTAAGCAATCATCCCGAGAACTTCTTGAATCCAGTTATCAGAGAGAGAAGTTACAATGCACTGGACTATCGGAAAGTGGTTTCCATCTCTGAGAAATTAAGGGATCAATCAGATCGGTTATTTGGTTCTTTTGGAACGAGAGGGGCTAAGCAAAATCCTAAGAAGAAATCTCTGGACGCATTGATTAAAAGACTGAAGGACGTCAACTGAAATGCTAAAAGTGTATGTTCCTTGTATCCTGTTTTATTCACTAGAATTACTTGATTGCTAGTAATTGTTCACAATTATTGCATAGTTTTCACTAGAACAATTTGTAACAATTCTTGTACGTATTATTACCGTCAATTTTCCCACATTTTTGTTGTATTCAATTCTTCAGAAACTTGATCGTTAATACTCTGAGTTATGTCTTTGTTGACATTATTATTTTGGAGCTGCAGTAGGAAATTGATCAAATGCTGATGGACAACAAGCTCGTTTTAGTTGATATTGGTTAGATTTTGGTGTATTCCTACTGGACACTTTTCCTTTTAGGAGCCATTTCCTTAATGTATTTCTCTGTTTGATCATACACTTTGTTTCCTGATTATCCAACATCTCCTTGATTTCTTTCTGCTTGATCATATTCTCTCATTATTTCCTGGAAACAAACTGAATACACTATGAAGTGATTTTTGGGTTACAAGTTCCTTAGCATGCCCAGAGCAGAGTCTAGGTCAACTGCTCGGATGGATGTATCCGAGCTAAACCCAACTACGCAAAGGGGTTTGGAGACAAAACCTTTTTGCTTTTATCTGTGTTGTTTATGATTGAACATGCAGTGTAGAGTAGTTGTTAAAGCCAGCCACAGGGAATCCAAACATATGGAGAAATAGAAGCAATCAGAACGTGGACAGCTTGACATCAACAACAGCTGGAT
>NC_026150.1:20240109-20289430 GCF_000512975.1 Sesamum indicum
GTATTACTCATTAAACACCTGTAATATATAAATCCTTGCTACAGTTAATCTTGGCCGTACCTCACTCTAACCAATCATATAGTAAGAGTATTATTTGATTTGGTGTGTGATTGGTTATACATCAGTCACACTCAATTCATTCCTCATATAATTTAGGATATTTGAACTATACTTATTTTTTCATCTAATTTTTTTTTCCGTATAACATACCATCTCAATTTTGCAATTTTCATATAATAATTATTTTTTTTTATCTCTAAAAAATATCACATGCAGTGTACATATGAAAAATATCACGTCACATTGTCCTTTATTTCTTATGCACTGTGTTATGTTTTTTAGATAAAAAAATCAATCAAAAAATATTTATATATGCTATAATGCAAATTTCACAAAATTGAGATAATAAGTTGACAAAAAAAAAATAAAATAAAAAAATGAGTATAATTCAAATAATAAAATGTAATTTACCCTATAATTTATGCGATTGACCAACTAATTATATATGTGAACTTGAAAAAATTGAAGGTGTATAATATAAGTTGATGAGCAGATACTGAAAATTCACTGGGCAAATTGGGAATAGGATGGGTAATTGCAAAACCTTCTGGGTATGATACAGATAAGGCGATAAATAAAATATAAAAAAATTAAGCCACGACAGTTACACGATTATATATAATATGTATTTTTGTTATATATAACTTTAGTTTTTTTGTAAAATTAAAATATGTAATATGAAAAATATTAAATAAATTATAAAGTAAACATGTCTTACATCCATAGTTTTAATCAAATATGGCTTTAAAAATATATATAACCAGTTTATATTGTGCAATGAATTTTTTTAATATTTTAAATTAGTTAAATTATCGTGAACATCTTCAAATTTAAATAATTTTAGCATAATATTTTTAGTTTGAGAGGGATGAATTAATTCTTTTTCTTTTTTATTAAGCTTAAAATATATTTTTTTAAAGACAACCCAAAATTTTTTGAAATTATAAAAAATAAAATTTGAAACGTGTTGAACATGCCTCCAGAATGTGTCCGATGTTGTGTCCCTTTTTTATTTTTTCTTTTTTATTTTTAATTTTCGTAGACTGACTTATTTACTTAATAATTAGAAACATATTAGAGTTTTTTTTAAAAACACTAACACTTGTGTTACAACGTCCAGGACTTGAATAATTTTTATTTTTTTCTTAAAAGAAAAACCTGAGTATGGGTGTTCTCCATGACTCAAATTTTTCTTCTTTTTTTTTCTAAAAAAAAAAGTATTATCTATCTATACTATATATTAAGTGAGAGTATCTTTTTGATGTCTCACTTAATTTTAGTATGTCATTTATTTTTAAAATTTTAAATTATTTAATTATTTTTTAGTTTCTACAGTTATCATGTTTTTTCCATAACTACCTTTCGGTAGTTATTTTCTTTCATGCAATTCTTTTAGTTTTTTTACATTATTTATTATTTTAATTTTTAATTTTTTATAAATCAAAATATTTATACTAATTTATTATCTTATATATATTTTTAGGTACTTTTTTAAACTACAAAAACTAGTAATACAATTTATGTAAATATTTTGTTTTGATTTATTTTTAAAAATTATGCACATACCTAAGATGTATCACACTTACTAATATATTATTATTATATATTATAATTATTTAATTATAAATTTAAATATTTTTTAATTATAACATTTGTAACAATTGATTGTAATTTTTTTCTTAACTTCAAAAAGGAATAGAACCCGAAGCCTTGAATATCCGTCCGTCCCACAATTGCGTTGGTGTCAAGGTTTTCTTATTTTCTTATCCACATTTTATTTTGACTTATTTTGTTCATCATTATCATCATCACCGGAATTAATGTGCAACCAACTTGATGATGCTGCAAAACTGAACTTCATATAATCACGATATGCACTAAAATGACGAAAATAGAATTGGTGAAATGTTATATCCTGGTGGATATGGTTGATTAATGTCAAGGTCAGTTCAAGATCAACATGTGAAGAATAAACTTCTGCATGACTTAGCATATATGAAGCCGATTCAAACCAATTATCTTGTGGCGTTTGAGACACATAGTAGTTTTGAGGTGTATACACTGTAGAAGGATCAGTTATATCCACCGCAACATTATCACATTCAACTGAACCAATAAACATTTAACTACAACTTCTCCCTTGCCTGTGGGACGTGGTGGGGGCATTCTCAGATGGCATTGTATTTTGTTGTGGCTGATTGATGAATTCCTTGAGGTTTTGTGATGCGTTCTGGAATCAGTCCAACAATTAGTTGGACCCTTCTATATCCGATGGATTAGGTTGACAAATTAATTGAAGGGCATCTATCTGTTCAGATTGAAAAATGTAGAAAATAATGAATTCTAAAGTAAAAAAAATGTTTTTAAAACAAAGTATGTTTCGTTATATAACACACCATAATTTGCAATGTGGCTGTATCTCCAGGCTGATACCCGTTGTCCACACTCCTATCAGTAGATGACGACATGAAATGACGTGTTATATTGTATCATTCCCAATATCTATGTTCTATATCTCTTCTGTTGGAAATGGGTGGTCTTTGCACAATCATTCATATCGTATATACCGTCTAGTGATGTATTGTACGTCTTGCAGGTTCAATCTGTGCCCGTACAAATTTTATGGGAGATCTGATATAGACTTATGTCCCAACTATCTGTCAATTTTATGGAATATTTTGTCTCATCCTAAATTGGCGAAGAACTCATTGGAGATAATGCATTTCTACTATTGCATTGAATATCAAAGGATATGTTGATGTCCACAGCTGGGGCTTAAAATCAGCTGCGTCGGCCATAATATCGTCGAAGTCCATCATATATTTGTCAAATAAACTGTAATAAATGAAATAATATACATTAATGTGCATTTAATATTTGTGTAGATGTACATAATATTTTGAATATCAAATACCTGATCAACTTGCATCTCATCCATTATATCTCTTATGACCGAATAGTTGTCCCTACTGTTCCATGTTGCACCATGTGGTACTATTGGGAGCAAATGATTATTGTTTGTTTAGATTTGGCCCATATATAGACATCCTGCACTAAGATAATGGCAAAGTGGAATGATATGTGAGTAAGCCCAAATATGCAAGAATGATATAAACTAGCGCTATTACTTGAATATTTCTTAAAGAAATCTATCTATAAATGAAATAATTTAATATTACCTGTAACAACTGCAATGTGCGAGACAACCATCATTTGGAACTCTGCCTTTGGTGCTGACATTTCATAATTCACGGTATAAAAATACAAGAATAACACTGCCTCAATTGAAGTTCCTGGTTTAACTAAATCCTCTAATTTTATAAGATATAGTAATGTCATCAAGTGTCTTGATAAATCACGACACATCACCCATCTAGTAGGAGCAGCCCAGTTGCATGAGCATATTGTAATACAATTTCGTGCGGTGTGTCGGGAGTAATTTCAACCTGTATTATGTGGGATATAATTGCATTAGTCTACAATCGTGAACCCTTGAACACATCCGCATTTGGCTGTAAACCTAAATATGTCAGGCAGTAGTCATGTCATTCAATAGTAGATCGGTTGAGTTCAATTTCGGTCACAGTTCCACTATCTATCAGGAGTGCCCAAATTATTTGGACATCTTATAGAGTAATTGTGACTTTTCCTACACGAAGGTGAAAAGTTTGTGTCTCGAATCGCCACCCCTCCACCAATGCAGTGATAAAATGACAAATATATACGGACTTTTCAGGTACATATATATACACACATATATATATAAATATGTGTGTGTGTGTGTGTGTTATCGTATAACCAAAACCATCAAAGTTGATTGATTGATTTTCTTTTATTTTCAGATGTGGGGTAGATAGCAACGTCGAGGTATAATAAAATAAAAAATTAGGTGTTGGATGATAACAAAATATGGGAAAGACCACACATGTGTTATTAGTGATATGTCCCTTGAACATTGTAATTTAGACCGAAGTTTTGTTGCTCTTTACGTTTGGGACATGTAAAATACGACCTCACATGTGGAATAATGCATGTCATAAAAACTATCAAGGATCAGACAGGATTCGATATACCATATCAAAAGGTATGATATAGTTTGAGGATGACCTATAAAATTGTTTATGGTACATGAGATAGCTCAATTGAAAAGCTGCCAAGTTACATGGGAGCTCTCAAAAAATGGAATGAAGGAACGATTGTTGAATGAGTGCACAAAACTTTCCAGCAGTCAAGTGGTGTATATATGATACTTTTGGAGTTCAAACCGTGTATCGAAAGATTCCAATTCTGTTGCAAAGTCATTAGTGTAGATGGAAGTCATTAATACACAAAAAAAATAACCACAAAATATTGATTGCAACTGTCATGGATAGGAATCAACAAGTACTTCCTCTTGCATTTGCATTTATTGATGAAGAATTCTATTTATCTTAGAAATGATTTCTTCAAATATTTAGCAAACATATTATAAGAGGGCGGTCCAAAATGTGCCTTATTTATGACTGTCAACCTAGTATCATTAGAGCAGTAACTGAAATTTTGGACTTTATACCACCTCATGGAGTGCATCGATATTGCTTATGTCATGTGTGTTTTAATTTCAATAATAATTACAAGAATGTGCAGTTGAAAGATCTTTGTTGGAGAGCTTACTCTGAATATCAGATAAGAAAATTCAGAACACTGGAGGAGATTAAGAGCAACAAGCTAGAAGCGTTTGCATACCTAGACTAGATCGAAAAGGAAAGAATTGATAACTTCTCATGATGACGGATGACGATGCTGTATTCTGACAACCAATATATCAAAATGCATCAATGGAGTTTTGAAAGGGGCTCGTCACCTGCCTGTGACTGCAATAGTAACGTTTGCCCGTTCTGTCCATTATTTTCGTGAGAGGATGGCATAGAGTAGTGTAATGTTAAACAACAACCAACTTTAGACGGACTATGCCTACAAGTTGTCTAAATGTTGGTTTGAAAAAAGTAATGAGCATTCGGTCACAAGATAGCATTAATTTGAACAATCGGCCTCTATCATTACAAAGCGCCACCTTGGACATGGATTGAAATTTTGTCTAAAATTGCTACTCGAGAATGTTCATGTGGCAAATGAAGTCAATTTGGAATCCGTTGCTCTCACGCTCGAAACATATGTTATGCATATATGATTAGCGCGTCATCAATAGTTAAGGATTATTATGATTTAATAGCTTAATTATGTAATGACATATTCTAAGTCCTTTCAACCTTTTGATGGTGGACGATTATTGGGTAGTTCCAAACTTTGTGTTGGTCCATGACACTACTCTTCGTGCTTCTACGTGCTCTTGTCAAAGCCAAACATCATGTATTCATAACAAAATGGACTGACAACAAATGCGTCAAAGGCAAAAATACCAACAATGCCAAGATCCTTCAAATGTCTGTGATCATTAATAATATTTGTATTTATTGTAATATTTGTAACAATTGATGTAATTTTTTATTTAATAAATTTTTAACGTTGATTATAATTAAAAATATTTAAATTTACAATTAAATAATTTTTATAATATAATAACCTTTATTATATTTAAAAAAAAAATTAATATTTTTTTTCTTCTTAACTACCCACTACTCCACAATTCTCTCAACTTCACATTTATTACAATTTATAATAATAATTTTTTATCATATCACACTAATTTTTTTAATATATTTTTGGAACTGCGTGCGATAATAACTTGTATTTTTTTAAAAACAAAAGTTAAATTGTGGATGGGTCCACGAGACGGACAATTTTATAAAATTTCTTTTTTCTCAAGTTACAGACAATGTTCAAAAATAATATTTGTATTATACTTTTTTAAATAAAAAAGTAAATAAGCCTAACTAGACTTGTGTTAATACATTCATAGATTAGGGTATTAGGCAGCATTAGCCTATTGCCTATTGCCTTCATTCTATGGAGAAATCAATTGCTCCATTCTACTCTACCAGCCCTAAACAAATAGAAGTTTTTAATAAAACATTTCATTTTAGTAACATTTGGTAAATGGGAAGTCTTCAAGTTAAAGTTTTGTTGTCAACCTCCAAATCATGTGTTGGAAAGATTATGAAGACGTGGAAGTAATTGAGATGTGGATACATTAGAAAGGAGTTTGCTTTAGTGAACAAACGTTTGTAAATCTCTTCGTCGTTTCCTGTTTTTAAATTGGACAGAGCAGGGGTTATTTATTTTTTTATTATTAAAAAAATTACATTAATATAATTTATTATAATATACTAATATTAATATGTCGAGTCGTGATTTGAATAAAACAATAATTTTTTTAAATAAAAATGCCCAAGTCGTGATTTGTAATCACGACCTGGGTCATCTTTTTATTTTTTTTAAATTTTATTTAGTTAATTTTTTTATAAATTAATTATATAAAATTAATTTTTAACAACATATTAAAGTTCAAAAAATTATAATATTAAAAATATATTAATTTAAAAAATTATAATTAAGTGTACACATGTAATAGCAAAAAATTATAATATTAAAAATATATTAATTTAAAAAATTATAATTAAGTGTACACATGTAATAGTGTATATTTTTTTGTACAATTATAAAAAAAGTACATGAGATATAGAATTATTCTTGACAACCCAGTACCGACACATCTGATTGTGTAGAAGAATTTTTTTGTTGGGCTTATTGCCTTGCATGCATTTGCGTCCAATCCATCTCGTTGTGAATACGTAATGTTTGATTTCGACCAGGGCGCGAAGAGATGCAAATAGTAGTGTCGTGACCAACTCAAATTCCAGTACATCCCAATAATCTTCGGAATGAAGAGGTTCAAATGACTTGGAATATGTATTCTTATAAGCCATTATATCGTAATAATTCTTCACCATTGATGCAACATTAATCATGTATGCTGTGCATACCTTTTGAGCGTGACTACAAGGAATACCAAATTGAGTCCACTTGCCGCAAGAGCATTCTCGATTCGTAATTTTGACAACATGGGTATTGAGTCCATGTCCACTGTGACGTCTTGTAACAACCGAGGCGGACTGTTGGAACTGATGGTATTTGGTGACAGTATGCTCAACAGAATTTTGGTGCCAACGTATAAACATCTTATGTGCAAAATTCGTCCACAGTTGGTTGTTGGCCAACATTACAGTACTTTTCGCTAACCTCTCACGAAAATAATGGACAGTTCGCTGAAATGTCATCTCAGCAATTGCTTTCAGAGGTAGGCGGCGCCCCCCTTTCAATACTCCATTTATGCATTCCAATATTTTTTTTGTAAGAATTCCACATCGCCATCCACTATCATGAGATGCTGTCCATTTTTCCTTGGTGATCTTGTCTAAATACTCAAATGCAGATAGTTTCTAACTCTTTATCTCTTCGATAATGCGATTGAATTTTCTGATCTGATATTAAGAGCCAGCTCTCTAATAAAGATCTTTCAACATGATATTTTTGTGTTGACTGTTGAAATTGGAACACACATGCATCAAGCAATATCGGTGCACGCCGTTAGGTGGCACAAAATTCGAAGTTTCACGTACAGCTTTAATGATACCAGGATGGCAATCATAAGGCAAATACCATGTTGCCCCCGTATAATATGTCTGCTCAATTGTCTAAAAAATCACTTCCAATATGAATATGATTCTTCATCGACAATTGCGAAAGCAAGAGGGAGTACCTGTTGATTTCCATCCATGGCAGCAACAATCAACAGTTTGTGCTTGTACTTTGTGTATAAATTGGTACCATCTACACTGATAAGTTTGCGACTGTGTTGGATCCATTCAATACACGGTTTGAATGCCCAGAAGATGTATCCTATCATATATGCACCAGTTGATGGGTGGCGGGCATTGTGTTTCCATTCAACAATCGTTCCTGGATTACATTTTTAGAGAGCTCCCATGTATTTGGGTAGCTTTTGAACTGAGCTCTCCCATGTGCCGTAAATAATTTCACGTGCCATCTTCAAACTGTATCATGCCTTTTGGTATGGTATATCGTACCCTGTATGGTCTTTTACAGTTTGGATGACATGCTTTATTCCATACGCGGGGTTGCATTTCACCTGTCCTAAAAGTAAAGAAGCAACATAAATCCTATCTAAATTACCATGTTCAAGGGACATTTGATTCAATATACATGTGTGGTTCCCCCCATATTTGTTATTATCCACCTTCTAATTTTTTGTTTCAAAATTCCTCGCAGCTTCCATCTACACCACATATCAGAAAAAAATAAATATGAATCAGTCGACTAATTTTGTATGCTTACACTTATACAAATATATATATATATATACCTGGGCTGCTATGCTTATAATATACTTTACACTTGACCTTCGAACTCTCAGCTACCCAATACTCGCGTCGTATATATCGTATCGAGTGATCTTTTACTACCTCGATTAAAGCTTCTTTATTTTTGAAAAGCATTTCCACATCAAGTGTTCCTTTGTTCTTGTCATAAAATTTTGCATACTTCATGTTCGGTACATCAATAGAAATCCACTGGTACCTCCGGAATATTTGTTCGAAAAATAGTATAGAGCGGTAAAATGTTTGCTGAGTAGTTTGATGTAACATAGTTGGTTCAAAGGATGTTGATGTACCTTGTGCAAAATTTTCAGCCACAATATTTATGTCAACTTCGTATGGTCCATCCTCCGGTGGAATTGGATAATCCACTTCATCCGGTTCAGAAGCAGCCTCTGAATCATAAGTAAAAGTGTTCGCAAAAGGGTCTTCTGGCTCAGCCTCGTCTTGTGCAAAATTTCCGATAGGGTCTTCTGCCTCAACATCATTTGGTATAAAATTGGAGGTGGAGGGAGTATGTGAGTGGGTGGGCTCTATGTAATTGAGTTCAATATTTTCGAGCCCTTGCATAACAGACATCACAAAGGAATGAGGCAAAATATTCCAGAAGCGATGGATACCCGAGATATGAGCCTCCATCAAATCTCCTATAAAAATCAGACGGGCACAGATTGGCACCTGCAACACATACAATACATCACTAGATGGCGAAGACGATATGATACGATTGTACAGAGGCCACCTATTTCCAATAGAAGAGAAACAGAACGAAGTTTTTGGGAATGGTACTACAACATAACAAGAAATTTCGTATCATCATCTACTGATAGACGTGTGGAAAACGGGTACCAAGCTGGAGAAATACCTATGTTTCAAGTTGTGCTGTTGTTATATAATATCACATATTTTATTTTAGATATTTCTTTTTACAACACAAGGGTCATTATTTTTCTACAATTTCAGGCAGACGAGGTGAATGCCCTTGAAATTTTGTGTTGATCTAGACGACTAAATATTGAAGGATATAGTCAATTGGTTGATAGATTCAAACACGGGTTACATATTATCAAGGAAGCCATAACCCAACAGTTACAACAAATTGCTTCTCCATCCGATTATGCTCCCACAACATCCCACAGGCAAAGAAGAAGTTCTAGCCGAATGTTTACTGGTTCAGTTGAACATCATGATGTTGGGGTGGATATAGCTGGTCCTTCTACAGTATACACACTTCAAGATTATTACGTGCCTCAACCGCCTCAAGATTATTACATGCCTCAACCGCCTCAAAATGATTGGTTTCAATCGACTCCATATATACCAAACCAAGCACAAGATTATTTTTCACAAGTACATCTTGACCTTGGTCTTGGTATTAATCAACTATATGCACAATATTTCAGCAATTCCAATTCCATCATTTAGTGCATATCGTGACAATGTGGAATCTAGTTTTGCAACAACATTTAGTCGGTTTGATGGTGATGAAGATGAAGCGCAAAATGAGCCAGTGCAAAATGTGGATGAGGAAATAAGAAGATCTCGACGTCAACTCAAACAGACACCTGAAAGCTCAGACCAAGTAAAAAAGACCCCTTCCAACTCTATCTCCAACGCACATAAATAAAATAACACTAAAAACCATTATTACTTGTACTCTACACTCAAAACGCAATAACACTAAGATCTCCACATGAGAAACACTAGAGCACTCCCAACGAGGGATGCAAAATTCTGATTCTGTAAACCTTGTTTCGTCCTTTCCTTTTTCACTAATTTTTGTTTCTTATTTATGAATTTGTCATCTTTAGTAAAATGACAAAATAACATTTTTCTATTCAGACTGACATAATTCTTTTAAACAAGAAAACTCATCGAAATAGAGCGGAGAGAATGAATGTTGTCAATAATTAGATAATTGAACATGCAAATTGTCATTTTCTAATTTATAATTACATTATGCAAAAATACTATAATATCACGGCGCAAAATGCCAATTACCCACAAAATTCTGAAAATCTTTTCCTCTTTTAAGTTAAAGCTTGACAGTGAAATTTGTTTTGGGTCAAAGTATAGCTATTATCCCTAAAATATTCATCCTATATTAATTATCTTCTGAAATATTAAAATCTTCAAAACAAAATCCTAACCCTTAATTTTTAAGCTTTAAAAGTTTATTTTACCCTTATAAGTATTGCTCTATAAAAAGTAATACTTTGTAAAAAATAATATTTTAATACTTTAAGAGATAATTGATATGGGCATCCATACTCTAGGGATTATTACTGGTGTTTTTTTTTTTTTAGGAAATTTGGCTTGTGATATATATAAGGAAATTTACCGTGCAGATTTTTCAACCATCACCCAGTCGTCACTGGACTCGCCTATCCTTCAAAGTTCGAACCACTCCACCAAGCCACGATGACCCTTGTGCTCCAGTAGTAATTACTGCTCAAATTTTCAACTTCATATCCTTCCAAAGATAAAATTTTCCCCCATTCCTCAAAATCTACTCTCTGAATTCTTGCGTGCGCACATACAAACCGAGCTCTCCATTTCCCAAGCTCCTCGGAAGCCATGTCTTCAACCATGTTCCTCCTGCTAACCGTCACCCTCGCCTTACTCTCCGCCGCGCCCTCCGCCGTCGCTGATAAACCCACCGTTTACGAAGTTCTCCAATCTTACGACTTTCCTGTTGGGCTCCTGCCGAAGGGCGTCACCAGCTACGAGCTGGACCCCAGCACCGGCAAGTTCTCTGTGTATTTTAACAAAAGCTGCAGCTTCACCATAGACGGCTACGACCTCAAGTACAAGAGCACAATTACCGGCACGATTTCGACGGACAAGATTAAGAATCTGAAGGGTATCCAAGTGAAGGTTCTGTTTTTCTGGGTGAATATCATTGAGGTGTCTAAGGATGATAATGAAATTGACTTCTCTGTCGGTATTGCCTCCGCCAGTTTTACGGTGGACAATTTTTACGATAGCCCGCAGTGTGGTTGTGGATTTGACTGTGTGAATGCTGTCGCCGCAGAGAGGAGTGGGAGACTTAGCCTCAAAAGGGTTTTCCCTCTTCTTGAAGTATAATCTTGTTGGAGCTCCAGCGTCTGAAGGCACTCACTCATTTTGTAGTTTCTGAAGTAAATTATGGAGATTGGAGGGCGAGTGTCATCAACACTCATGTTTACAGGTGAGGTATTAGTACTTGAGCTTTTGATTAGTGCTGATCCTCAAGTAGTAGACGCAGCAAAGCCATGATATTATGCGTAGGAATAAGTAGTCATCAACAGATTTATTACGTATTTAGGTGGAGTTAGTTTTACTATGATGATGCTATTCTGTGTTGTAATCTTCCTCTTCATATGAATAACAGACGCTTTATAATCGGAGTTATAATTGAAATTTTCATTTCCAAGTCCTCTATTCCTTGCTTCGTTTCTTGGTTTAACACTGAGTTTCTCTTTTTCGAATTCCATAACTGATTCCATTTGTTGCGATGCTATTAAGGTCTTCTGTTTTTCCTAGGAAATACAAGAACTTTGAGGCAAAGCTTTGATGTATTTTACATACAGGAGGTGGATAAGGATCCCAAGATTTGGGATTGCCTCAAATCCATCCAACCTTGTTGCCCGGAAGCTTGTTTGATCAAACCCATGATGCAGTCTCAATTTCTACAAATAAAAACATAGTAACTTAACGAGTCTTTTTTCCCTGTTAACAAACCCCACGAAGAAAATTGATCCAAGAACCAACATGATGGTGCCCACCAATTACCAAAAAGTCATTGCTTTCGCCCTCTCTGTTCTCTTTCTCTTAGCCATGCCCAGAGCTGGCGCCACCGTCCCACGGCTTCATACTCCAGTCCTATGATTTCCTTATAGGAATTCTCCCAAAAGGGGTAACCTATTATGATCTTGAAGTGTCTTCTGGGAAATTCAACGCCTATTTGAACGGTTCATGCAGTTTTTCTCTGGATGGATCTTACGAATTAAAATACAAGTCTCAATCAGTGGGTACATCAATAAAGATAAGCTGACAAAATCATCTGGGGTCAGGGTAAAAGTGCTTCTCTTTTGGCTCGACATTGTGGAAGTTAAGAGGAATGGTGAAAAGCTTTAATTTTCTGTGTGTATGGCATCTGCAGAGTTTCCGGTTAACAGTTTTTATGTTTGCCCGAAATGTGGGTGTGGATTGAACTGTAAGAGTGTGGAGGAAAAGAGGAAAAGGGGGAGGCTTAGGAGTAACCCTTTTGTTTCTTTGGTTAGCCGAGTTAAAGTTGGTTTTTTTGTGCTCTCAGGATATTAGTTTATTTTCATTTCAACAGTTTCTCATTTTAGTTGAATTTCAAGTCTTAAGGTTTTAAGGTTTATATGTATATGGTGATGCAGAGTTGTGAATTTTTAATCCCTGGTATTGATTTATGTTCCCAGAGTACAATGACATTTATACTAAACAAGTTATGTGAAGCTTAATAAAGTTCAATCTGTTATATGGATAGGATGGTAGCTGCTAGTCTGAGATGCTACGAGTCCATCAATGTTTGACATCTGAGGTATTCATCTGCCATGAACTTCAGTAGTAAATGAATGAAATTGGTACAGAATCACATTTTGCTTTATTTTGTGGTTTTATCTGTAATACTTTGGACGCTATACGGGGCGAATTTCATGCACGTCAGATTGATTTGAGCTCATCAATCCCTCCGAGTCTCCTGACACTTTCTTCTTTGCTATTCTTCAATGGCTTTCTCAGATGATGTGTTGAGGTGGCATAATTGACACTGTTTGGTGTTTTTAGACCCGATTACACTCATAATGGATGCAGAATTGCTCTCAGTCCCTGCAAATATTGATAAACAGGCAGAGTACAAACTTATGTTAGCTTCTTGTGGTCTGGGAATTGGTAATCGATTCACGGAGTGGGTATAGGCGGTGAACAGAAAGCAAGAAGCATAGTCTTCAGGAATCACAGGTTTAGAGTTTCTTGAGCAACATAAATAAATTAATAGAAAAACTATGTAGTATTAGATGGAAATATGCTGTCAAAACATTAATGTCTTAGAAAGAATACTCAACTTATATTGCAAAGTTCTCAAATTGAAGAAGAAAAATAGTACTGCCATTCTAAAATCAATATGGAGAAAAACTAGTATTCATTCATCATTAAGAAGAAGGATACAATGAGAGACTAGTATATAAATACAACACGAGTGAATCTAGCTAACAAACTACTAACTAACTAAATTTAAGAATAATCGAAAATCATAACAAACAGCATATTAGTACAGAAAAAAAACAAAAAAAGCAAAACTATACAGAAAAGACAAAAAAGGGATTGTTGGTGACCCGGAGGACAGCAATGCAACCTCGAAGCAAGCGATCTGGGTATAACCCGCGATCTCCCGGACTCACTTTGTTGAATAGGTTTCGGATATAGCATGCATCGTTCACCTTAGAACTTTCTGCGCCAAGTTGAGTTTTCCATCTCTTGACACCAAAATGTCATGGTAAGCATACAATGTTATCCATGTAGTTTCTTGTCAATTTCTTTAACCAGCTGCCCTCTCATATATGTAGGTTGTTTGTAAGTTTTAAATTTGACTTGAGATATCAGTTGAGCAATAACTACAGTAAGTCAATAACATCATCTAAAACATGATTAAAATAAGGGAAAAAATTGCATAATATCCATGTGTTATGCTAAAATTGCACAAAATTTACCTGTGTTAAATAAATAGCCATAAAAGATCTTATGAGTTTTGAAACCCTGCAAAAAAGACCCTCTACGTCCAAAACTAACGGAAGGTGCTGTACACGTGGTGGAAATGAGGGTAGAGCTTTTTTTTTTTTTTATCCTATTTCAGTTTTTTTGGAAGTGCAATTGTAAAAAATACACTTCTCCTTCATCATATATACAACTTAACATCCCCTCACAAACATACTACAAAAATAGGATTTTAAGTGAGCAAATTTTCAATTTGTTCCTTTTGTTTGAATATAAATAAAAATCATATATTATAATAATTTAATTTATTATTTTTTCATATTTATTTATAAAATATACTAAATCAATATAATAATCCTACAATTATATAAGATTTTTTAACTTTTATAAAATGTTATACTATTAATCAAATTAAACTGTTATTTAATTTAAATGTATTTTAATATTTAATTATAAAATATACTAAATAAATATAAAAATACCTAAAATTTATATCAATTTTTTTAACTTATATAAAATATTATATTAAAACTATTATTTCTGATCTCATGTTGCTTTTGAGCAGTATGTGTAGTTGGATTACCTTGAAGGTCCTTTTCTATTTCTTTTTTATTTTTCTTTTTAAGGAATTGAAGGCACTTTTCTGAATTAGATAAATTGCAAGTACAAATTGCAGGAATTGAATTGCAGGCGAAGAAAAAAGAAGAGGAGGAAGGAGAAAAGGAGGAGGAGGAGTCACCATCATTCAGATGATGATTCTTCTGATGATTCTGCTAATATGCGGCATAAAGGGAGGAGCAGGAAGACATATTCAGACTCTGATTTCGACGTCAGTACTTCAAATGATTCGCGAGTGGTAGGGGCAAGAAGCGGTCTGAGAAGAAGAGCATGAAATATCGCCATGAAGAGGACTAGCTTCTACAGTGGGTGATATGTCTTGTGCTTTTAAGGTTCCTCTAAACTGTTGCTAAGTGTGCCCCATTCAATCTTTAATCTGGTGGTTGATGAGTTTCTTGATGTAATGTATCATTTTAATTGCTTTGTTCATCTGGTTGTAAAAATTCTGATATTTACTGAGTATTCTATGTGTGATTCCGACATGTAATTGGTGTTGTTAGTTGATATTGCAGTAATGCTTTGAAATTTTATTGAGTTTAAAATTTTTTTACTTGTTGGTTGCTATTCGATGCTTTGGAGGAAGCCTGCCTGTGGACATCAAGAAGAGCTTAACTATTGCTGCTCTTTTGAACCCAGTGCTATTATTGGAGCAAAGAAGGTTGCAGCATTTCCTAGTGTATTTTATATATGTAATTGTATTAGGGCAATGACTTTGTGATTAACATTATCTAGTTTCTAGATCAACTTCTCTGAAAATCATGATCTGGTGTAGCAGGGTTCTATTAACATCATGATGTCAAAGAATATATTTTTATATATTCTAATCAGCTACTGGATTTCTTTTTCAATTTTATCGACCACAAACTTGAGATGTTTTGCTGAATGATGCCCCCTCCTTATTCCGGCTTTTTCATTTCCTTGTCTGTGTGTCTTTTTTTTGTGTGTATGTGTGTGTGCGGGGTGTGTGTGTGTGTGTGCGTGGTGTATGTGTGTTTGTGTGTGTGCGTATGCGGTGGGTGTGTGTGGGGGGGTGTGTGTGGAAGGGGTGTGCTTGTGTGTATGTGTGTGTCACGGTAGAATATGTTTTACTTCTATTTTGAACATAGAAGAAGTGAGATATTTCTTTTATCTTATGCGCCAACGAATGAATGCCATCTGCGTTATGTTACATTTATCATTCTCCTGCACAACCCTTTTTCTCGTGCAGGATGTCACCATAGTTTCGCAATATTTTATGCTCATTATGGGTATTGTGTGTCTTTGTAGTCTATTTATGTCCTTTGCAATATTTTTGTGTGCTTGCATAGATGTGTATTCTCATTTTTGTTTACCTAATATGAAAGAGTATTTATTGAAATGAATAGCAATAATAGGACAGGACAGAGTGCATTGTCCCTCTTCTTTTCCCTTTCAATATATCTCGTTAGCAAGAGTGGTCTTGGATTGATTTACTTTACTAGAGGAGATATAGTGTGAGAAAATTTTTGGATGATTGATAAAATCTAATAAATACCTTGGGTGGTTATGATCTGCTAACATATTCTTAAATTGGTTGCCAGCGGCCGCTACAAAATATTGCAGTTTTGAACTCTGAGTTTGGCGTGTTTAGCCATTTTGATTCCCTTCCTGCTATTAGCGGTCTCCATAATTTCATCCTTGAATCACATAGTAGTTTCTGTAGCAACACCTTGATTTTTGGTTACCCGGAAGGAAGAGGGAGAATAGTCCTTTTGCGTAGGAACAATTAATCAATTATATATGTTGTAGCTGATGCTTGACTCATACTTGTGCTTACATGTGGCATACTGTTTATCGGGTAAAGAACTAATCATTCACCTGCCCAAGTTCAATTCATTTTTCCCTTTCTATGAACTAGTAAAGGGTCTGTTATTTTTCTGCCTTCAAGTACTTATGGGCAGTTTCATACATATTTGAGTGGTAACAGTTTCCTAGTAATGTGGTTTTGGTATTACAGAAATCAAGATATTAGGCCTATAAGTCGTTGGTAGTTCAGATGATTCGCGAGTGGTAGGGGCAAGAAGCGGTCTGAGAAGAAGAGCAGGAAACATCGCCATGAAGAGGACTAGCTTCTGCAGTGGGTGATATGTCTTGTGCTTTTAAGGTTCCTCTAAACTGCTGCTAAGTGTGCCCTATTCAATCTTTAATCTGGTGGTTGATGAGCTTCTTGATGAAAGCTACTTTAGCTTAGTGGACAATGCATTAGTATAGTGCATTTGCTGTTTTTCAGTTTGATATAATGTATCATTTTAATTCCTTTGTTCTTCTGGTTTTAAAAATTCTGATATTTACTGAGTATTCTATGTGTGATTCCGATATGTGATTGGTCTTGTTATTTGAAATATTGCAGTAATGCTTTGAATTTTATTGAGTTTAAAGTTGTTTTACTTGTTGGTTGCTATTCGATGCTTTGGGGGAAGCCTGCCTATGGGCATCAAGAAGAGCTTAACTATTGCTGCTCTTTTGAACCCAATGCTATTATTAGAGCAAAGAAGGTTGCAACATTTCCCAGTGTGTTTTATATATGTAATTGTATTAGGGCAATGATTTTGTGATTGATATTATTTAGTTTCTGGATCAACCTCTTTGAAAATCATGATTGGTGTAGCAGGTTTCTATTGAGATCATGATGTCAAGAAATATATTTTTATATATTCTAATCAGCTACTGCATTTCTTTTTCAATTTTTTCGACCATAAACTTGAGAAGTTTTGCTGAATGATGCCCCCTCCTTATTCCAACTTTTTCATTTTTTTTTGTCTGTGCATTTTTTTTGTGTGTGTGTATGTGTGTGTGTGGGGTGTGGGGGGGGGGGGGGGGGGGGTTGGTGTGTGTGTGTGTTTGTGGGTGCGCAGGGTGGGGGGGGGGTGTGTGCGGTGTGTGTGTGTGTTTGTGGGTGCGCGTGTGCGGTGGGGGTGTGTGTTTAATGTGTGTGTGTGAGTGTGTGTGGGAGGGGTGTGGGGTGTGTGTGTGTGTGTCACAGTAGAACATGTTTTACTTCCATTTTGAACATAGAAGAAGTGAGATGTTGCTTTTATCTTCTGCGCCAACGAATGACATTTACGTCTTGTTACATTTGTCATTCTTCTTCAATTTTTAAGTCTTCATTTCTATCTACACAACCCTTTTTCTCGTGCAGGATGTCACCATAGTTTCACAACATTTTATGCTCATTACAGGTCTTGTGTGTCTTTGTGGTCTATTTATGTCCTTTGCAATATTTTTGTGTGCTTGCATAGATGTGTATTCTCATTTTTGTTTACCTGATATGAAAGAGTATTTATTGAAATGAAGAGCAATAACAGGACAGGAGAGAGTGCATTGTCCCTCTTCTTTTTCCCTTTCAATATATCTCATTAGCAAAAGTGGTCTTGAATTGATTTACTTTACTAGAGAAGATATAGTGTGAGAAAATGTGTAGATGATTGATAAAATCTGATAAATGCCTTGGGTGGTTATGATCTGCTAACCAATTCTTAAATTGGTTGCCAGCGACCACTACAAAATGTTGTAGTTTTAAACCCTGAGTTTGGTGTGTTTAGCCATTTTGATTTCCTTCCTGCTATTAGCGGTCTCTATAATTTTCAACCTTGAATCACATGGTAGTTTCTGTAGCATCACCTTGATTTTTGGGTACCCGCATGGAAGAGGGAGGATGGTCCTCTTGCTCAGGAACAATTAGTCAGTTATATATGTTGTAGCTGATACTTGACTCATGCTTGTGCTTACATGTGGCTTATATAAAATATTATGTTAAAACTATTAATATATATTTAAATTAAGCTCTTCTTGACTCATGCTTGTGCTTTCATTTCTTGAAGTGATAAGTGGACTTGGGCAGTTGCATCATTCACTGATTTAGGAAAATTTTAACTCTAGTCGAGTTTGGTCGAATTTAAATCAGTTTTGTGGTAAGTACAATACATTTGTAATGTGATTAATGTACATTTTAAGAAAAGTAAAAAATCACATAGCAAAAATATCACATTTACTCTATGGTTGGCTTGTTCTATCCCAACCTAGTCTAGATTAGGGAGTATTTGCAAAAATTTCTATTTTAACTAAGTCATTTTTGTAGAAAAAGTTAGAAATTGTAGCAGAATCAAAAGTGGGTAGTGTTTTTTTTTAAAAAAAAAAGTGAAAATAGATAGAAGCTAAATTGGATAGTGTTTGGAGAAAAATCACTTTTAAAATCTATATCTATATCTATATTATATATAAAAGTATGAACTCTCTAGGTGCTTGTTCTTTATTGAGAAAAGACACTTATACTCTTACTTAAATATTTTTTTAATAATAAATTAGAATTCATTATTAATGAATGATTAATTCTATAAAAAAAGATAATTTAATAGTTCTAATACCTATAAACCACTTAGACCATGAAAAATATATCAAAGTAGTTGAGAGGAATTAGAACTACTATATAATTTCCCTTTTAATTATAACTTTGTATTTTTTGTGACTACCTTTTATTTATTCATCAATTTATATGATTTCTTCTTAAAAATAATGAACAATCAGTATATGAATAAATTTTAAAACATTTAAAAATAAAAAGATATCAATGAAAGAATACCAAAAAAAAAGTATGTATAATTAATATTACTAAAATAAGGCAAACTCTATAAAATTGAGAATAAACAATATTAATAACTTTTGTTTTAAAATAAAGGCAAGATTTCATTCAAAAAAATCAACTCAGAATTCACAAGAGAACCTGCTACAGTAGGTAAATCAGACACACGCTCATGCAGGCCAGTAGCAGACTTGGCCAGACAATGAGCCACAGAGTTAAGACTACGCATGACATAAACAAAATGAGTGAAGAAAAAAGAACCACTAAACCCAGGATGTCAGAAACCACGTTGCCAATGTAATAAAAATCCCTATCATCCTTTGGAGCTTCGAGATCAACACTGCACAGTCACCCTTGACAACAATCGAATCTCACCCACGACGAGCAACAAGTTGGATGGCCTCCCACGTTGCCAAGGCTCGCTGCATCCTCGCCTATCCACATGGCATGACAGCCAAACCAGGCATACACCTCTATCATCTCGAGCCACTACTCTCAAACCCATCGCCAAACCCCCATCTAGGAGAGCGCCATCAAAGTTAAGCTTGACAATACCAGAGGGGAGGTCCTTCCCCACGAGCAACTATCAAGGTGACCCAACAAAATGACAGCATCCACATTCTGGATAAAAAAAAAGAGTCAAGATAATATTAGGCGATACTAACCGCCTGGTCAGTAGACAAACACACCCCTGTCATCATCTTGCTATTATGACACCATCGAAGAGTCCAACGCAAACACCAAAAAATCCATCACTCCCAAATGTCCAAAGATTTCGATAACATAGATATCCATTATAGAATGGGAAGGGGATCACAACAGACCATGCGGGAATCAAAGTTCGAGAAACACCAAACCTACCTCGTGAAGGGACAAGAGACCAACACATGAAAAATATCCTCCCCCTCCACTCTGCAGTGCCGGCACATTGAGGAGGCCTTGGGCATATGCTTCAACAGGTTGGAGCTCGTTGATAGCGCATTAAGGCAAGCCCTCCAAGTAAACACCTTAATCTTTCTAGGAATCGTAGCCTGCCACAAAAAACACTACCAAGTCTGTTCAGATGCAAAGATGTCACTCGGGCCAGGTTGACCCGCCAAAGAGCACGCCAAGTGGTCAGCACTCCGCACAATGAAAAGTCCAAACAGTGCATAATGCCACACCCAAATGTCGTCCGGACTCAACTGACTAAGTGGAATGCCAAGGATAAGTTCCTGATCCTTCGGCCAAAATAGCTCATACACCTCCGATTCCACTCACCAGACAAGGAAACAATTAGATCCTGAATACGCATATCAGCCAACAAGGGTGAGGAAGGAGTTATAGGTTTGAAAGAAAAAGGTCTAGGAAGCCAAGGATCCATCCAAACCCAAATAGAAGGATTTGTGGCCACCCAACACAAATCAAATTTGATATCAACTTTAAATATATAATTTTAAAAATAAATTAAAAACAATAAAATTAAAATAATATTATTATAATAAAGATAAAGTAATAAAAAATAAAGTTTAATTTATTTACAAGAAAATCAAAACAATAGAAGCACCTTAGGAGGTGCTTCTAGCTTTTAGCTTAAAAGCATTTTCTTAGCCGTTTCAAAAGCAGAAGCTAACTTCCAAAACACATCAAAGTGCTTTTTTGTAGTCAAAAGCAGAAAAACGCTTTTCTAAAGCGTTCGCAAACACTCCCTTAGAAAATTTTCACTGATAATGAAATCAATAATGATTATTTTTTACTCAAGTTCTTAATTTAGCGTAATAGATAGAGTAAACTACATTAACACCACTTGAGGTTATGTTCAAATATACAAATATCTCACATCTTTTAAAAAATTATAATTTATATTTTTGATGTTGTAGTTGTAATTATAAGTATTCAATGACAAAAGTTGACATGAATACCCCTAAGGAAGGGTTTAACTATTTTATTATTATTAAAAATAATTATAAAAATATAATTTATATAAAATATATAATAAAATTATGTTGAGTCATGGATATAATCCACGACTCCACTATTTCTTTTTAAAAAAAAAAGAAAAATAGGTCTAGTGGATGTCATCCACAACATGATTTTAATATATATATATATATATATATATTCGTTTGGTGTTATTTTTTATAAATTAATTATATTCAATCAATTGTTAACAACATAATAGAGTTATTGATGTTAGAACATAAAGGGAATCCTCGGGTGGGGTGAGGTGATGGCATCAAGAAACCTGGTATTATTAGATTCTTTCAAAATTAGAGGATATAGAAGCAGCTAGAAATTAAAGTTGGGACAGTGTTGTCCTTGTATTTTTATATCGTGAATTATGGAATGCCAACACAAATGGCAAAGCTGCAATTAGTGGTGTGCTGCAATTGTTACGAGTAAAATTTAATTATTAACTTATAGATAAACTTTTTTGTTATAAATATAAATTAATAACACATGCTTGTATTATTTATACAACACAATATTCATTATTCTTCTACATTCTTCAGCTAGAAAAGGTGAATGCCCTTGAAACTGTGTCAATTTAGACCACTAAATATTGAAGAGTATAGTTAATTGGTGTACAGAATCGAACACGGATTACAAATTATGAAGGAAGCCATAACCCATCAGCCACAACAAATTGCTACGTCATCCGATAATGCTCCCACACATCCCACAAGCAAAAAAAAAAAAAAAATTCTAGCTGAATGTGTATTGGTTCAGTTGAACATCATGATGATGGGTGGATATAGTTGGTCCTTCTATAGTATATACACCTCAAGATTACTACATGCCTCAATCGCTAAAAGATGATTGATTTCAATCTGCTCCACATGTATATGCTAACTCATACTGAAGATTATTCTTTACACGTACCTCTTGACCTTGGTCTTGGCATTAGTCAACCATATGCACCAGGATACAACATTTCACCAGTTTCATTTTCATCATTTAGTGTATATCGTGATAACGTTAAGTCTACTTCTACGATAACATCAAGTCGGTTGGACATTAATCTCGGTGGTGATAATAATGAAGCACAAAATGACCCAATGCAAAATGTAGGCGAGGATATAAGAAGACCTCATCAAAGCCCCAGATGCAATTGTGGAATGGGGTGGGCATTTTTTATATTTGTATTTTTATTGTAATATTTTTTAACAAATTAGTTGTAATTATCATTATACAATTTTAACATTATGATTTTTTCAATTTTATTATATTATTAAAAAATTAATTGAATATAATTAATTTATAAAAAATAAAACTAAATACAAAAAAAAAAAATAGTATCGTGGATAGCATCCATGGCACCAAGTCGTGGATGCTATCCATGACAGCCCATTTAAAAAAAAAAAAAAAAGGAATTAGTCGAGTCATAGATGTGATAATTTTATTATATATTTTATATAAATTATATTTTTATAATTTTTTAATAATATAAAATTAATTAACCCTTAAGGAAGTGTACCTATATTTTTGCCAAAAACATATAAGATGTTTCGAAATATTCTAATCCAAATATAACTTGATTAATTATATAAAAGTACAATAACTAACATACAATTTAAAAAATTAATTAATTATATCACATTTAATTTATAATTAATTTAATTTGATAAAATTTCATCTAAATTAGAATTTTCTCAATTGGTATGAATATGGGTCAATGTAGATAGCGGTAGGGAAGCATGGAAAAGGCAGCTAGTTCAAGTGGCAGCTTTAGCCTCCAAGGCCGAAAGAGACGGACGAGACAAGAGCGCCTTCCTTGTTAGTCCCAGCGGACAACCTGCGCAGAGGTATCATCACCACCAAATTATACGTAGTTAGTAGTCGCGTCGCCTCTCACACAATATGGATTCCATGTATCCAACCAACCTTTTTACGTCAATTCTCTCCCCAAAGCCCAACCCCTTGGGAATAAGTCCTTCTCACTCAGTTACGTGATTATCTGTGCTTTTACTGCCAAACAACTCTCTTTTTCAATTCATAATTATGACCGTGTAAGAGTCGTAGTGAATTACATAAGGGGTAGTTTGTTATTTTTCTTGTCGTAGGAATTTTCTTGCTCATTTAACATATCATACGATGGTAAATTGCATTGAATTCTATTATATATATTTCGATGCTTCTTTTTTTTTAATTTATCTTGTATTTTCTCCTTTAATAATATAATATTTCTTAAATATAATTTTTGAATCATTTCTATAAATTTTCTATTAATTTATCGTTGCTATATAATTTAATTAAGCAACAATATATAAAATTATATATTTCGTTAGTCATTCACGATGGAATTGTGTAAATTAGCTATAGTAATAATTAAATCTAACAAACCTAATATTTTAATTATCCAACTATACCATTTTTATATCAAATGTGATATTTAATACGACATTAATTTAAATAGCTAAAATTACTCTGATTAAATAGTATATCGTTCAATATAAATAACATTTAATAAACGGACTAATTAAATAATATAATTATATAAATTAATAAAAATTAAATTACAATTTTCGTACCACTATTTTTCCGAAATGTGTGTGTGCGTCGATGTGCGTGTTAAATGTGAGTGTGTGTGTTAATGTGTAAAACAATTAACATACATATATATATATGTTTAATAATTGTTGAGGCGGTGGCAGCACATGCCACTGCCCACCCTTTCTTTTCTTTTTTCTTTTTAAATTCTTTTTAATAATTACTATTATGTTCTTCCTAATTTTCTTAATTAATATAATTTGCTCTCAAATATTATAACGAACTACAATTTAATCCGTTCATATTTTATTATATCCCAAATTCAATCTATAATTTATTTATTAATTAAATCTAAATTTTTAATTACTAATTAGTCTCCCAATTATGTAAAAAATTCTATGGACGTCACATTAGGAGAGCATAAAACTAAATTCCACTTAAAATACACAATAAACATATGTATTGTACCACACTTAATATTCTCAATTCTACTATAAATACCTTTAGTTATTATTTTTTTACATTAACACTGTTCATTGACAAGACCTGACACACACCAACCCACATTTTAAAAAAAAAAAATCCTCTCTAAAACAAGGCTTAAAAAGCATTAGGTGTGTGAGTAATTTTCTCATTTGCTTTTATCTTGAAAAAGACACAGAATTTGAGCATATGTGTTGCCCAAATTCTTCGTTTCTTTTTCATCTCACTAATCTTTGTGGCATGCCGTTTCTGTGTGTACGTATAATAAATAATTTTCCAACACTTAAAAATATATTATACATCAGAGTAAAATATATAAATCAATACATTATAATTAAAAAAAATTAATGTAAAATTCAAAAAAAATTGAACAAGTAGTTGTCTTATTAGTTCAAAGGTATTTTTGATTTCACGAAAATTAATACAGTGATATCATTAACCGTCATTTTGAGTGCGGAGGATTTTTTCTATTTATGATAGTATGGATGTACAATGATAGTGTGTACTTGTTATCAATTTCTTATACCTTTTTCTACTTCAAAATCCAAAAAATAAATATAATTTTACTTCGTCATATTGACAAAGTATTAAATTCTTTTATTGTAAAAAAGAATAAAATTATAAAGCATACTACATAAACGATATGTGCAGCACCCCCTACTCACTACGTCTAATTATCACTATTTTATCCTTTACTTAATTAGAACTCTTTCTATAAGTAATTCATTTTCAACCCGTAAAATAAATTATGTTGTTTTATCAATATAGTATATAAATATTATAACAGATAGTAGATATCGCCAAAAGTCTATATTTACTCTCACCAGATGTCCTCATGTACATAATCTCAAAGAAAAATAGTACAAAATTTTAACACAAACCCGGCAAAAAACTAGAATATTTAACAGCTAAACAACCAAAAATCCCGGCTTCAGATGTCACGGTTGACCCAATTAATAAGAACCATGGCACGACTCAAAGTGCGATATGGCTAGTCAATGTAACCTATCTTCTGAAAAGTATACGGCAAGAAATGAGCTATCTACTCAGTAAGTATAGCTAATCAGTCTATATATATATACATAGGCAGCAACAAGTCACGTACAATGTAATCACATCAACTAATAAATATTCGTCATATAGCAACAGCAGATGTAAGGAATAATGCATGCCCACGACTATAAACCAATCCACGATATAATATTTGACGTTATCATTTATTAACTAAGGGCCTATTTACTTTAGTTGGAGTACATCAGTCAATGATTTTATGTGCCATCATCATCTCAATCAATATCGTATCATATACAGCATATGATAATCTTTGTATGTGATATCAACATACTCTCTATCCTAGTGTATAACAATATTAGTACAGGACATCACAATAAACATGACGTCCCTACACCACCCCAGTGTGTAGCTAACAGCAGAGGATATTCCCCACTACCCGAAATACCTCGATACCCTACGCATCATGGTACCTAGTTTAATTCATTTATTTTTCATAATCACATCATTATCAATCACATTGTCATAAACAATTGACTATGTTCCCAACTAGGTAAGCACCATCCTTTATTTCAATTTACAACAACAATATCACTAATTTTATCATTCTATCCTCTATAATAATTACTTACTCAATAATAACTTCTCAATTCGATTTCATGCAACAATCAATTATACGATCACATAATCATACCACTTTATGTCCATACATTACAAGCACATATGACACATAGTAACAATTCCATCGATATTAAGGTAATCCAACAAATAATCCACAACTAATTATATAACAATTACACAAAATCCACGTATGTAAATACAAATGCAAGTTTACGATCAAATATAAGAAATCAATATATATATATATATATAATACTAAACATATCAATATATATAAATTCAATTAGCTCTACTTATCTCAAATCCCAAAATATTTCCATTAACACAAAGGGACTGCTCAACCCTCTATTTTGTTGTTACGTCCTATAATAGAGTGTTATGCATACAATCAATATATATAGAATATCATAACCTCTAAATAAAATATTATATAATGGCCGTACATTATCCACCAATCTCTTAATATTTACTTATATTAAACTCCAAACCCTGTTCTATTTTTTTTTTTTAAATAACTATACTTTCTAAACTTCCCAAGTATATATTTAATTTATCAACTAATTCATTTAATCAAACCCCTTATATATTTATTACTATCATTTTTAACAACATCTCTAAATTATATTACCATTAAACCTCATTTTTCCTCTTTAATAACATAATATTTCTTAAATATAATTCTCGAAATATTTTTATGAATTACCAATCAATATATCATTACTATATAATTTAATTAAATAACAATACGTCGAATTACATATTAATCAATCGTTCCAATGAAATTATATAAATTAACTATAATAATAATAATTAAATCTAATATATCTAATAATTTAATTAACCAACTATATTATTATTAAAATAAGAAAATCACGAACCTATTCCTCCGCACTCCTAACTGTGTTTTAGTGTGTCTATGTGGTAATTGGTGTGTGTGTGTGGTAATTTGTGTTGTGTGTGTGTGTGTGTGTGTCTCATTCAGAAAAAAAGAAAGAAAGTGAGGCGGTGGAGGTTGGTGAGCCCCCCGCCCACTAATCCTCTCTCTCCTCTCATTTTATATGTATATATTATTTATATATGTATATATATAATATTATTATTATTGTATTTATTTAATTAATTTTTTTTAAATATCCATTACGTCTTTTCTAATTTTTTTGATTAATATAATTTTTTTTCAAATATTATAACGAATTACAATTTAATCCATTCAAGTTTTATTATAACCCAATTCTATAATTTATTTATAATTAAATTTAAATTCCTTAATAACTACCAATTAATCTATCAATTATGTGAAAAATCCTACGAAAGTCACAATATGGATAACTTACAACTATCTCCTTAAAATTTTTCATAATTACGAATACTCCTTATTATTTGATATATTATGAATATCCCTCTTAAATGAAAAAAAAAAATATAGCCCATAAATAATGAGGGCAGGGTACATTACAACATTACCCTTATTACATTTTTAAAAAAAATATTTGAAAATAAATTTAAAAAGAATGAAGGTGGACAAAATAAACAATTCATACTGCATATTAGTTCATAAAAAATATTTTATAAAATTATAAAAACTATATAATATTATAATTCTTTATCCAAAAGGCATTTTCAATATTACTTCACCCAAAAAATCAAATGAAAACTATTAGAATGAACTCGTTGTCAAACCAACATTAAAATTAGAAAATATTTATAATTTTTTAAATAATAAAAAAATATTTATAATTATATTAAATTTAAAAAAAATAACTGTAATTTACCTCAAACGGTACCATTTATACTTATAGTGCCATGATTGATAGGTAGCGTTGATATTTTTATGGTCCCCATAAATATGGTGTAGAAGTAAAAGAACAGTAAAAATTAGGCATAAAGTTGGGTTAAATGGCGACAAAAGCTACAATATCAGTAGTCGTGTTTATTGTCAAGTGGACAATACAACTTAATCTACAAACCTAATTTCTTTTCTTATCACATACCTTCATTATTTATTAAAGGTTTGTTTGGTTAAGATAAAAAAGAATTAGATAGATTGATGACAAGTAAAATTCAATATATGTAAAATTTATTTTTGCTTAAAATTGGGTAAATAGAATAAAACTATAAATATATTCATAGATGTAATTTTTCTCGATTCTTTTTTTTTTTATTTTTTGTAATAGCATCCGTACGTAATTTTATTAGCTTTTCTGTTTTCTATTTCGAACCAAACAAACCCTAAGGTTAGAGGGTTTACAGCTTAACTAACTTTCCATTAATTTATTTATGTCCATTTTAAGTTAATTTACTACAGTTGATTTATTTTTCTATTTTTATTTAATTAAATAAATATAATAACTTTTTAAATATAAATATAGTTTGAGTGCGGTAGAGTGCTAATTTAATCATTATTTCGCATCATTTTGTTTATGTAATATTGGTCTTGTCGAAATCAGTTTTGCTTGCTTCCACAATCGAAGGTGGTCGGTCTGCACTGCTGAAAAGAAATGCAGAAATTCTTGAACATCAAATCAGACAAACTGAAATTTTATACGACGATTAACGGAAATTAAATATTTTATTTCAGAAACATATGTATATAGCTCTCAAAGAAACTACGAATCCCGACAACAGAGGACGGAGGAGGATGGAGTAGCCACAACACTCTATTCATATTTCTATATTTTTATAAGGGGAAGAACATTTCAATTCCTCAATCACCGGCGTCATCTTCTGTGTGGTGCTTGGACCAGAGGATCCGTGCCCGGCAGTGTCATCGCGTCGTCTGTCGGATCTAGTGCTGTCTGGTTTTGTTCACGAGCATCTCGCGCAACTCAGCAGCGTCGATCTCCTTGGCCTGGGTCTCCGGACGGTAGTACCCGGTGACCGGGTCGGGCACCCATGAAGTCTTGCTGGATTCCTCGGATCCTTTCTTCAACATGACGTTCGGAGCCCCGGTTCTGAGGGCGCTGGAAACACCGCCCTGTGATGCAGCTGCGTATCCCCTCCTGTATTCGTAGTTAAACAAACCCACATCAAATCACCAATTTCATCCAAACCAGACAACACTCAGCACGCATAAAAATCATCTGTTTTCTTTGTCATTTTCCAACAACGTCAAGAAGAACAAAATACTAAAACAAAATGGAAGAAGGAAGTCTTATTACCTGGTGACAAGGGTAACGAAAGCAGAGACAGTCTTAGCACTGGAGAAAGAGCCAGCCATTTTTCTCTTACACTACGTCGATTGAAACTGTTGTCTGATTGAGAGAAAGTAATAAAGCAGCTGCAGGAAAATTTTTCCTTAAAAGTGGAAATCGTTGGAAAAATCCTCTGCAGCTGCGAACTCTCTCGAAGACTTCTCTCTCTCTCTCTCTCTCTCTCTGCTTTGCTTAGGGTTATGTTTGAATGAAGGCTGTGGACAAGATGCCGCCTTATTTATAGAGAGAAGGAAGGTTAGGACAAGTTAAGTTGGGTGTAATTTGGAGCGCGTGAAAGGTTGTTTCTTCCCATCTTCACATCCTCATTCAATTTTTCTTTATACTTTCGTATTTTATAAAAATATCTATACGACTAAACTGAGTAAATAAATTATATAATATATTATAATAATTCACATAAAATAAAATAAATACCCACACATTCGATAGAATTTAAATTCATTAATCTGAAGTCGTTCATAAAATCTCAATTTTCTTAACCACTAAACTAAGATATCAATGTTTAAAATCTCGTTATGCTATCAGTAATTGTCTTTGTCTTTTTAACAAGAGTATGTTTGGAGAGTCAATGAAAATGAGACAAAAATGGAATAAGAAAGAAAAGTAGGAGTTACGTGGGGGATTTGGGGTCGACCACGCGGTAATAAAAATTATTGATGATTGCTTAAAATCGAGTGGTTGATTGATTATTTCAATTCTCTCAATCATATGAGTTGAAAGTGTCGTAAGCGCGATGGATTCCATGTTGGTCTCTACTCACCTTAATATGTGCTGCAAAGGACAACCAAATTAATTATTTTTTTAGTATAAACTTACTTTTAATATTTTGTATTAGCTAATAATAATTTATTAAAAAAAAAAGAAGCTTAGAATATGTTCACCTTTTGATCCAATCAAAAAGTCACGTCACTATTATCAAGTTTCTTGTGACGCCAAACAACGCCTAAATATTTCCAAATTGTTTAACAGGTCAATTAGGTGTGACGATAGATCCGAGCATGGGAGGTTGAGTAAACCGCTACTCCTCGCCACACCAGCACCCCACTCACACGTGAACAACTTTCCGGGCCGGCGCTACGTGGCTGAAATCTAACGGTTTAACCCCAGATATTCTACATACATACTAGCTGTCCTACCCATCATGGCATCGTTGCTGCATGTATATGGTAAATTAGTTTTGGGTATGATTGTCTTTGTTTATTAATAATAAATATTTTTTTATATTTTTAAAATATATAATAATAAAAAATTTATATAAATTAATATATTATGTTAAAAAATCAATTTATTAGTTAATAAATTTTAAAATTACTACAAGAAATATAATATTTAATCATGATTAAAAATAATATAATCATAAAAAAATAGTAATTGACCATGTTCATGTATTGGTGTTGGCCTTTGTCTACAAGGGTGGTTAAATATTTTTCAGTGTTAAAAATCATGGCAAATAATCTTTTTTTAGTGGAAAATCTATTGTTTTTCATTAGTTTTATTTAACCATGTCAATAAAAATTATTTATTATAATTTTTAGTTCATAGTTATTAAGATCATAGCAAATAGTCATTTTTTTCCTAGTGTTGGGTATTTTGACAATTGAACAGAATTTTCGACTGTGGTTGAAATTATATTTTTAAAAAATAAATAAAAGAATTCGTTTACGATATAATAAAAGAATTAGTATAATGGTATTAAAATAATATATATAGAAAAGAGTAATTATACTTAATTTATAAAAATGTGGTAATGTCACAAACAGGCGTGTATGAGCAGAAAGGCTTTTTTCTTTTCTTTATTAGTAGAGACAGAAGATGAAGGAGATGTCTTGAGAGCATTGAGGCGGCGGGACTGAGCTTTGTTGCTCTTCTGGATCCTGGACGACCGCTCAAACTTTCCAGAAGGCTGATTTGAGTCCAGGTGAGTCAAGGTCAATGCACGTTACTTCGCATGCACCCGCTCCCCCCTTTCCGCTCCTTTTTGACTTTTCTCATCTGCTTATTCATATTTCTCCCTTACTGCACTTATAAGTTACTCAACTTATGTACTCAATAATTACATTACTTTTTAATATATTTTTACAATAAATGACATTTAATTATTAGGTTGCTCGTTTTATACTTAAATACTAACCCGATACATTAATATTTGTAAATTAATTAATATATTTAAAGTAAATAAATAAATAAGATATTATTATAAAAGTAGACTATCTGTCTGCATTCATAAAACTCGAGCTCTTAAAATTGTATTTTACTCTATTTTTAATTATTAAGTGTGTCATCCGATGTAAAGATTAATTCTATATTTTTTACACATACTTTTAAATATATCAAATTAAATTTTAAATTGAAACTCAAACGATTGCTCTCCACAAGAATTCAGCTTTAACCAAACTCCTGTCAAATCAAATATCGGAACTTGAATATATTAATATGAAATAATTTTCGCCCGTAAGTTTAACGTACACCAAAATCAGACCAAACAAGATGTTATATGTTCGAATTCTATTGGCAATCATTTACAAACGAAATGCTTCACGCATAGGATTTGTAGGTGAGGAATGCGTGTTGAAATATAAATATATTAAATGATTCTCCTCTGCAGCAGTTAAATTTTAGTTTAAATAGTCGTTTAATAGGAAATTATTTTGAAGTAATTATTAAATGCTCATTTATATCAGGTCAAACTTTTAGACTTTTTTTTAAAAAAATGATAATCACATATTATATCAAAATTTAAATAAATTGAGAAATACATTGGTTCAATAAAACTAAATACAACAAAATAAATTATACTAAATTCATATAAAGTGAGATAAATATTCACCTTTAAAGAAACTCGAATCCATGATTTATTCATATAGCTTCAACTTTACATATTAGATTAAGAAATCATGCATAGGTTAAATTTTTAAAGGGATAATTGCACTTTTCTTTCTAGAGGTTTGGTATAATTACACGTAAATCTTATATAATTTGAAAAATTACATCTAGCAGCCCTGATTTTTGCTTTCGTCTAACAAATAAGTCCTTTCCTTAATCAAAATTGATCGAGTTTGTTGATATTAACAAAAAAATTATATTTATCCCTGATTGACTTATTGCAAATCAAATAAATCTTTTTATGACCAAATTACCCTTATACGTCTTCACGCGTTAATGGATGTGAGGATCGTTATAAGGATAATTTAGTCTAAAAAATTATTTGACCTGAATAAGCCAATAATATGTCAATTGAGTGTGAATATAAATTTTCATTTAATATTTTCTATTAATACCAGCAAATTCAGTGAATATTGCTCAATAAAAGAATTTATTTGTTAGACGAAAGCAAACCTCAAGAGCGTAAGATGTAACTCCTCAAACTATAAAAAATCTATTTATAATTACCATAAATTTCAAAAGAGGAGAGTATAATTACCTCTTTTTTAAATGAAATTATGATTAAAAAAATAATAGAATAATGCATGGAAGAGGAAATGGGGCAAGGAATCTTGATCCTTACCCTCAAATTTGGTATATGTTGGGTGGCCACAAATGAAGGCGGCCCAATCTCCCCCACATGACCTCACCTTTATATTATTATATATTAAACCTAAAATGTAGGCTCAAAGTTAGAGAGGATGCATGAATTTTTCAAGAACTATTAATTTAGTATACCAAATCTTATCTCTACAATTCTTACAATAATATTTCATATTTTCTTTGTTAAGCCCTGCACCGCCACTATGTTTATAAATCCCCTTTACTTTTAGGCCTTTTTTATATTAAAATGATTACCTTATATTCAATTATTAATAATAGGGATGATATTTATATATATATATATTTTTTTTTTAAATTTAGTATAGTTGTAAATATTCTTTTTGTAGTTTGAAAGTTGTTATTTATTACTTAAATATATACCTCTATGACTCAAAATTTATTGAATTTTTTAATATTATGAAAAAAATAGATAAAAATTCATATTTTTTTATAATTGATTTATTACTGATTTATTACAGGTCAAATTAATAGTTTTATGACCAAATTACCCTCATACATCTTCACGCTTGAATGCGTATGAGGAAGTATATCTTCATCTTTATGAGAGTAGTTCAGTCATAAAGAATTTGCTTGATTTATAATAAATTAATAATAAGTTAATCGATGGTGAATATTAATTTCATTCAATTTCTTTTGTTAATATCAAGAAATTAAATTAATTTTGCCTGATGGAGAACCTACTTGTCAGACGAAAGCAAAACTCATAAATGCTAAGGGCATGATTGGTATGTAGGAATGAATTTGGGGGAATAGAATAAATTTATGAATGGAATAAAAAGTAGGAATTCAGTGATTTTGGTATATTATTCCTATGTTTGGTATGCAAAAGGAATGAAAAAAGAAATTGAATCAAAACTTTTCAGATCATCATTTATGTGTTTTGTAAATAACGAAATTTAAAAATTAAAATAAAAAAACAGCAACTAAGAAATAATATATATTGTTGGATGTTTTCATATATTTAAATTATTTTAATAAATACATTTTATTTATATACTTTAGCATACATATAAAAAAATATAGAATACAATAATATATGGTATAAAGATATTAATAACTTTATATTATATTTAATAAAAAGTATTTAAAAAAATTAATATATGGTATAAAGATATTAATAACTTTATATTATATTTAATAAAAAGTATTTAAAAAAATACTTTTTATATTTTATTTTATGTTTTGGTAACATATGTTTAATATTTTATATTGCTATTCAATTTATTTAATGCATTCAAAATAATATATAATTTTGTGACTATAAATCTTGCAAGCATAATTTTATTAAAAGTTATTTTAGCTATATAAAAATAATCTATTCCGGATCTACTGGGAATAGCTAAATCCATGAGTAGGCGGCGGAATCCCTAATCCCATATTTACGGGAATGGGCATTCCTAAGAAATGAGTATCGATATTCCTAAGTTATACCAAGCATGTGTACGTAATGAGTTTAGAAATACTAATTCCATTCCTAATCTATTCCCTCGTACAAATTATACCATAAATGTAATACACTAAATTTCAAGAAAAGAGAATGTAATTATCCCTGAATAATATAGACTAATCCAACATTCACATCATTATATTGAAATCCATTATTAAAACCAAAACCCGTCGCTATTTATATACGCTATTTTCGTAATTATCAGCCAATCATTCCTTTTGCACATTAAATTAAATAAAAAGTAATTTTATGAAATAATTAAATTACACGTATAATTCTGCTTCAATCATATCTTTCATTAATACCATATTTGAAGTAAATTATTCCAGTCCTTAATTGTCTATCCATCATTGGAGTACTTGAAAATTAGAATATCCCACATTTTTAAATATTCGGGTTTCTTATTTTTATCAGCAGAATATTCAAAACCCAACGACTTTCGGTGAATTCTTTTATTTTTTATATGCAAAATAAAAATATATTTTCAAGAATTGAGCAGAACAATTCAAGTTATTAATATTTTAAGATGTAGGAGATAAGTATGAGGAAGCAAAGACATGTTAATTAACTATTTCCAGGAATTGCATACGTGGTGCAATAGAATCCTTTCAAGAGGGGGAAAATAGTTCATTAATCGAGAGCTCAGTGTAGCGACTTTATAGCTCCATGGGAGTGGAACCCGCTTTAAGTTTAATTGGCTTTCTTGCACTACCAAGAGTCGCTGTTCTTTTTGGACAATCTCCAGCCTGAATTCATGGCTCATTCTATAAGACAATCACTTGTTGCAAAGATGAGCTTTGCACTTGTTGTCCAGAATTGAAGGCCTCAAGTTCAAAAACCTTAAAAATGTCAAAAATAATCTTTCAGATTCAAATATTAAAAAAAGGAAAAGGACAGAGATCTTATTCAGAAAAAAGACATAGGAAGTTTAGTAGAAATCGTTGTCTATTTCCAATACAAATTACACACACACACACACACAGAGGTTGATTTTCTTCACCAATTACATAGGTTGTGGGTGTGCAGATTGCCAAACAGGAAATACATTTGAAATATCAAACTCAGAGCTCCTCAAAGCCTTCTTCATCTCCTTCTTCTTCTATCCTCTGGAACTCTCTTCTCCATATTTCCATCTGTAAGATTTTGCATAATAATGTCTTATAAGCCACTCGAAATATTCGGAAAAGAAAAGAAAACAGCAATTTAGTATTCTTCTATGATGGTTAATGACCTGGGCTTAAGGGCAGAAAATCAAGGGATGCTATGAGGAATCAGGACTTAATCAACTATGCATTATTTCAAAGTGGAACGTAAGACTGTTGTTAACCTGATCATCAGAAAACTGCAGCTGTTCGGCCACGAAATGAATATTTTTGTGGTCACCAGCTGCTGATTCTTTCTCGAGATTTCTAGCTACTTCATCATACTTGATCATCTTCACCTTTAGACCGTGACTCACGAAAAGCTTGTCCATCCATTCCATTCTTGTGGACTAAATCAAAACAAGAAATAGATATCTTTCTTCTTGTGAAATGGGGACCAATAATCTAAATAGAGGTGATTTATATTAGAACAACATCAAAGCTCGCTAACCTTGACCCCGATTTCAGTTTCTACCAACCAACTAGGTAGTTCTCCAAAGAAAAGACATCCCTTCATGGCTAAATTACT
Organism: Sesamum indicum; assembly: GCF_000512975.1. NCBI lineage: Eukaryota > Viridiplantae > Streptophyta > Magnoliopsida > Lamiales > Pedaliaceae > Sesamum > Sesamum indicum. The sequence goes on from NC_026150.1 coordinate 20,275,906, forward strand.
GACGGCACCCAAGATATCTTTGAAATTAGCCAAAGTCATTATTGGAAGCCCCTGCAAGATGCAGATAGAAATCAACATTGCATACAACTTGGAAAATAATTCAGGTCATAACGAGTGGCAGTCTAGCCTTGGCTGCACACGACACACAACATTGTAAAAGATGCTGAAAGAAGACTGAAATTCGGAAAAGTAAGTTTATTTACCAAGAACAGAATTTAATCACCTGGAAGACCCAAAGACTAGGTCTGGCACCATTAAACCCTTTGTTGCGTAAAAGTTGTTGAATATCAGAGGTTTCATATGGGACATGAATGAACAAGCAACTTCTTGGAATCTTAGCACCAACCTCTAATCATTTGCGAAAACATACTGTTAACATGTCTATCCTTGTGAAGTAATCATGAACATCTGAAAACAAACTTTATGCTGCAGGATTTACATGGCCGTCATATCTAAACAAATGGTCCTTTGTTTGGCTCAAGTCGTGTAATTCAAAGGAAAGAATAACTTTGATAAAATGTCAACACCCGAGCGAAACCCTATGACAACTTCAAGTATCTGATGTGGGATGGCCTAGAACCCGAATACTCCATGTATTTCTACGGACCAAGAGAGGGATTGTACATAATATTACTTTCTTGGAGCATTAAATAATTTATAATGTGTGGATGTTTAGCAGTAACATCAGCTCTTGAATTTCTGCAAACTGAGCTGTACAGAAGTTGGCAGTACAGTTCAAACCTTCAAGCTTCTTGATTGATCTTCTAAATATTCTATCAGGAGATACATCGAATAATATGGTTGAAGCTGGCCAATTAAGCCGGTATGGTCGAGTGTCCATGCCATCCGTCAAAAGAACAACCTGGGACAAGTAAAAAAACAACCATCATATGACTTGAAAACTTGCAGAAACAATCAACTTTGGCTTCCATGCATTGATGTGATACCTGCCTAAGCCCATCATTGTTCTGTACTGTACCGAGCAATTTATCATCAATGAATTTGGTTGCAAGGCAGTGTTCGTGCAAATCTTGATTCACATCCATTTGAATATCAGGTGGAAGAAGGCATCTGATGTATGGATCTATGAACAGAGGATCTGCCAAATCCAACCAAGACTCAGACAAACTGCACTTCACATTTATAGATAATTTGAAAAGGCAAAGCACATTGTCATATTTAAGTCTCCCAGTGGAAGGTAGAACTTACTATTCATAATTCTTAGGCTAAAAAATGTACTTTGATGGTATAGTCATATCAGCTCATTGAAATTTAGAGATAGTATGAAAAGAATGCAGAAACTGGAAAGGAAGCAGAACAAAATGGGTCTTCCTTTTCTCATGAAACCGAAGAAGTATCGAGAAAAATATTGCTCCTCGGCTTTATGTTTGCGTTCGAATGCATGTCAAACAACAGACTTTTGAGCTGGGTTTATCAACTTGCTACTTGTGCCATGTGAAATTGACACAGCAAAGATTCTTCAAGAAGGCAACATATTCACTGACAGTCACATATAGCCGTTTGATGAAATGTCAAAGCGAAAGTTATGCAGGACAACACAAAACTGCTGTATTTATGATCATGCCTGGGCGAAGGGTCTCCCGGAAACGGAGAGAAGCGCGCTCCATAGCCGCTTGGAAGTACAAGTCATCTTCTTCCTTCTCGAGCGCACTAAATACACGATATCTCTTTCTCTTGGAAGCGTGAAACAGACATGGCATTAGGCGCACAAGAGGAGTAGCCGTTGGCTGCGGAAACAGCAGCAGAAGTTCCATATTTGGATTCTTCTGGTGTGTCTAATTGCTATAGCTTGTCCGACTTGATCCCTTGTTCTGGATCTTGTATGTAATATTGCAAGCTGACAACTTGGGCCAGAATTTCAAGACAACGAACAGATGGGCTTTTATCTTGCACAATATGAAACTTAAACCCATATCAAAGTTTATTTTCGCGATATAGTCTACGCAACCCGTTTGCTTAAGCCCGCAAAATTCTTGGTGTTATACTTTACACAAATGGGTTGAATAAAGGCATCCATGATACATTTAAAACTTGTGTAAATTAGAACGATGTTTCATAAATTTGACATAATTATAAAATATTAAATTTTTATCTTAATACCAATCTAATAATGAGTTCATCATGTTAGTTTCAATTCATTTGTTGTAGAGAATTAACGAAAATGGTCTTGTAGAATATGAAATAATTTTATTTAGCTTTATATTTTTTTTTATGACGTGAAGGGCAAGGAGGAAATTTTACCTTAAAAATACAATTTTTCAAAAATTCTATTGAGCTATCCTATGTTATCATGGATTGGGCTATTAATGCTTAGTTCAAATTTTGCAATATGGGTGGTATTGTGGGATGTTCTAATGGGTAGATCCATCAATGTGTGAATATATAAGAAAGACAATTCTAAATTTACTCAAAACGTATCTCTAATTTGGATTAGTTTAGTGAAGTAGTATGAACAACGAGTTACGGTTAGTTGGAGCTACGGTCTTCCTCATTTTTGTTATTGTGGCATGGGCAATTACTATATTGGCAACCATTGCATACTATTGTACTCGTAATTCTCAATCATAGCGTCGAGTCAAAGGCTCAATTGGATTTTGTACTGAAATTGGTATTTGAGACTACGCCCTATCTATAATATTCTGATGTTGTTGTTAACTGATCTGATAAACTTAGTATTGGATCTTAGGTTTGAAGTACACTATATTTTGAAGGGAGTTGATCGGCTTGGGAACACAGTGGAAGCGAATTATAAAAGGAATAAACAAGTAAATCAGAGTTCAAGGGTTATTTCATTGAACGTTCTCGGACTATTGGTGCATAAAATTGCAGAGAATAAATAAAAAAAATACAGATCTATAATTTAGACTATGGAGAACACGAGATTTCAATATTTAAAAAAAATATTACACTTGTCCTTTTCTTTAATCGACTACATGCGCTGTTCCTTTTCAAGATCCGTGCAGGCTAGATTCCAACATAGGAATTCTATAAAGAAGTCCACACTATACAGAAAATGTGAGATCCGCTCTCTTGCTAGCAAGCGTATTCGGAAAGAGAGATCGAAAAAATTGCACTATCGATTAGTGCGTTTTCAGTCTTTCTTGTTCTTGACTTGGTTCTAAACCAAGAAGATCACAAAACAAGGTGTGCCCGAGCTAAATGATAGCGAGCCATCGAGAGAATCGAGTGATGCCGGGAAAGAGCTTCATCTAGGGCCTCGAGCGGAGATATACCAGAAACATAAGAAGAGATTCTGGGCGGTGGGCGACCATAGAGAGCTTGGAAGGGTGGATGCCGATAGAGGAATGGTGGTTGGAATTATACCGGAACTCAGCCAAATGGAGGAATTGAAACCAAATGCATGGTTCTTCACTGACGAAACAACACAGGTATGCTTCAAATACGCGATTCAACACTTCAATTTGCCCCATCTGACTGTGGGTGATATGAACTAGTATAGGCCAGCTTGGTGCTGCTCAGGCGAAATAACTCGCGCCAGAATTTGCTGAGAAATAAGGGGTCCCTATTTGATGTAGGTCGCTCAAAATTGGGATTTCCTGATCGGGGTCAATAGGTCGAATAGCTAGGTCGTGATCGCTGACTCCCTCTTTTAAGCTACTTGGAGTGGATTTTGAGAACACAGCAAACGTCAGACTAGCCGAGAAGCCCTCGGTGATGGCCCTCCGATGCTTAAGTCAGAAAAGGTGAGGTCGAAAGTAAGATAACGGGATCGAACTAGAGCATAAATTGGCGGTAAAAGTAGGTGGTCAAAGCGTATTTGAAATACCATAAATGAGGATATTTATACTGGTACGATACCCTCTGTATACGTTATACGTGGCTCCAGTAAAGGCGCGCCACGTCACCCTCTGTCGGGTCTGTAACCGCTGCTGCTGCAACTGCACAGTGGGTCCCGTCATGCGCAGTCATTGGGCACAGTAATTATGCTGAAAATAGGGGGGCATTTCGGTAATTGTGTAATTCTCCTCATCACTATTGCTAACGATTGACTTTGGCATGCCATGCAAGCGATAGATCCACAACAAAGGAAGTAGCAAGAGTCGAAGCAGTGAATTTGGTGGGTAATCCAATAAAGTGGGCGTATTTAGACAAACGGCGGACAACAACCTAAACTGCAGTGCGGCCGCTAAAAGGAGGAAGATGAGTAATGAAATCCATACTCAAATCCTCCGAAATTTGATTAGGCACCAGAAGAGGCTGAAGAAGACCAATTGGTCGTTCAGTGGAATGCTAGTTGTCCTATCAAGTGAGACATTCCTTATAAACATTTTAAAATCAGTCTTCATTTTCGGCCAATAGAATGAAGAAGCCAGGCAGGCGACTGTGGCTCTTGTGCCAGAATGACCCCCTACCGTAGAGCAATGAAATTCTGAAAGTAAAACCTGACGGAGCCCGTCTGTTCAGGTATGAACAATCTGCCCTCATAAAATACCACACCATGGATATCTGAAAAATTCAACTTAGAGGAAGGCGTGTGGCGAACAAGGTGTAGGATCGAATGGACAGCAGGATGTGACAAATAAAACGTGCGGAGGACCGCTAAAATCGCTTGGGTCGCTGTAGAAATGACGAAGAGCAATGAGAAACAAGCGGCCAAGTGACGAGATAAAGCATTGACAACAACGTTTCCCTCCCAAGTGTGTACAATATTTCATTATCAAATTCCAAGAGTTTAGAAAGCCATTTGTGCTGAGCAGACATCTTAATGTTTGTGTCAGGAGTGAATGGAGGCTCTGCTGATCAGTGTAAATAAAAACTTGCGGCCAAGGAGATAGTGTCACCACTTACGAACGGCCTCCGTGATGGCGAACATTTCCCTCTCATAGGCAGAAACTTGCATACGAAAAGACATCTTCTTGCTGAAAAAACAATAGGGTGTCGACATTGAGACAACACCGCTCCAATGGCAATTTGTGAGGCGTCTGTAGTGACTTCGAAGGGGAGGGCAAAATCAAGCAGACACATCTTCAGAACGACAAGGAGGGCATCACATAGCGTAATAAAAGCCACATCAGCAGCAACCATCCAAATAAGGGAAGGTTGCTTGAGCAAGTCAGTCAATGGCGCTGAGATGGAGGTATAATGCCGGAAGAATCTTAGGTAGTATCTTGTTATATCCAGAAACCCGTGGAGTGCCGTAAAAGATGTCGGAACAGGCGAGTCGGCAATCGCCTGCAATTTAGATGGCCCAGCGGTCAACCCCGCAGCTGATATAGTGTAGCCTAAATTCAACGGAACTCACACCAAAAAGGCATTTTGGAAGCTTGGCAAACAGACAGTAGTCCGAAAGGACCTGCAACACTTGTCGTCGGTGCAGGAGGTGAGATGCATGATCCTTACTATAAATAAGGATATCATTGAGGAGACGTAAAAGGGGCCAAAAAATATTATTCATCACCGCCTGAAATGTGGATGGGGTGTTCGTGAGACTGGAGGGCATCACAAGGAATTCGAAGTGGTGATTGATCGTTCGAAATACAGTCTTGTGGAAATCCTCCGGCGCCAAACAGATTTGATGGTACTCTGAACGCAAATCTAGCTTCCAAAAAATAGTGGCGCCATATAGTTCATCAAGTAATTCATCCAGCGTTGGAATGGAGAAGCGATCATGCACTGTAATTGTGTTGAAGGCCCTGTAATCAATACAAAAACACCATGAGCCATCTTTCTTTCTAACCAATAAAGGGGTTTGTGCTAGGGCCTATTATCCCATCTTGGAGCATTTCCGAGATCATCTTGGTCATAAGCAACTTTTGGAAATACGGGTAAAAGTAAGGCTTAACATTGACAGGAAGGGTGTTCGGTAAGATGTGGATGTGGTGATCTTGGGGCCTATGGGGAGGGAGGCTATGAGGAATAGCGAAAACATGTTGAAACTCGCGAAGGAGGGTATAGAGATCAGGTGGGAATATATGTAGGGGAGTGGTTGTGGGATCAACGGCAGTGGGGGTGGTCAGGGAATGTATAGAGGGCAAAAAATGAGTAAACTGAGTCAGTAGCGAGAAAACGCTGGAGCTGGGAAAAAGTGGCAAACTAAGGGGTGCAAGAAGCACTGCCAATGAGTGTAATCAGCACGTTGTTGTGGTAGAATTCATTGACGGCACCGAATAATGTGATAAGAAAGGACCCAAGGTACTCAACCAATGGGCTCCCAATACGACATCAACCATGTTAATAGGAAAAATATAGAACAGAATGGAAGACTTGTAAGATTGTAGCACAAGTGGCACGGAGGGGAAGTAACCAGCGCAAGAAAAGGAGGCACGGTTGCCTACTAACATATGAAAGGGTGCAACCGGGGAGATGGGAAGGTCCAGGGACATAGCAACCCGGGGGTGCAAGATATTATTGGAGCTCCTCGAATCAATTAAAACAATGACGGGGTGTTCAAAGATGGAGAGACGCAAACAGAGCGTGCGAGGGAAATAGGATAGGAGAAAGTTGCATCAGGGAGATGAAAATGCATGGGACTATAGGTAGAAACGGAGGAGAGAAAAGACAGGGGCTGAGGCGGTGGGGAAGGGGATTCAACATCAGACTTCGGGGACGGAATGGATTCAAAATCAGTCTTGCTCGGAAGGAGTAAGAGGAACTATTTAGCTTTACATTTGTGGCCTGGTGTAAATTTGTCCTTGTAGTTAAAACACAACCCTTGAGCACGGGAGGCTTACATTTCAGTAGTTGTAAGTCGGCGAGTTAGAAACAGAGGCTTTGGTGGTGGGGCATGCAGTAAAGGAGGAAGAGACGAAGATGCCTGCAGACTGATAGGAGCAAGGGGGCCGACAAGTATCATTGCACTTGGACTCGATGAGTTTGGTGAGACCAATGGCCTGACTGATTGAAGACGGGTGGAGGATGGCGAGCTCCCTTTGGATATCAGGACACAAGCTGGAGATGAAATAGTTAAGGATGGACTCTGGGGAAAGACCAACCATATGATTGCAAAGTCGTTCAAACTTCGCTTGAAAGTTAGTCACAATATCTTGTTGACGCAGCTTGAAGAGCATGGCCTGATGATTGTCAAAAGAAGATGGGCCAAAACAGAACTCAAGGGAGCGAATGAAGGCGTCCCAAGAGAAAAGCTAGCGGTTCGTGAACATTCACTTAAACCAACTCAAGGTATTACCTTGCATATAAAAAGAGACCATTTCCAAGCGTTGCTCCGACGATACTAGGTAATAAGCAAAAAGTTACTCTGCTTGAAACGCCCAATCAAGAGGGTTAAAGCCGTCGAAAGGCAACAAATTTAGTTTGAGGGGTTTCATGATCGGTGGAGAAAGTGGTTGAGGTAAAGTGGACGGGGAGGCGGCAGTGTATGAGATGGGGGGAAGAGCAAAGGCATGTTGTTGAACTGTGGCTGGAGGTCAGAGACTGTAGTGACCAAGGATTCATGACGCAGATCCATGGAGGCATGAAGTTCAGCCAACCGTTCGGAAAGGAGAGGATGGCTTCCTCAAGAGCTTGGATGGATTTGGGATAATGGAGTAGGAGGATGAAAGCACCAAATGATATCAAATGACCAAGATAGTCCCAGTTCGAGTAACACTCCAGAACCCCAGGAAGAAGGAGAGAATTTGTTAGCCAGAATATCGTTTTTTATCCTTTTTCATTCCACGAAGCAGAATTTAAATACAAGAAATTGAAGATCTTGCGACAGGTGTCATCACCAACATTTAAACCTAACAAACTTTGTCTTATATATAACTTATTTGTTTATAGATAATAGTCTCTGAACTTAACAGGCCTGGTAGCCATTCTGCTGGATTTCTTTCGCATCAGGCCTCCAGACCCATCTTCCTTAATTAGCCCAATAGTAGTTGAGCCTTCAAGTAGTAGGTTTTCCTTTTTTCTGAGGCCCTGATTGGATGAGTGGTCAATCTTGCATTTGGGTCGTATCAGTTCCTAATCAGGTTCATCACCAGGAAATACAGTTCTGGCAAGCGCCGAAATGATGCGCCAGTACTGACGGCTTGCACAGGTGGTGCTGCCTAAGTCAAGAGGACGTATAAGTAAACCGGAGCCTGGGATCGCATTTTGTTCTGATTGATCACTTAGGCCTGTTGACATCGGCCATGGAATGGCGTAAAATATCATTCAGTTACTCATTTCTCCGGCAAAACAAGTGATGAATGTAACTTCATTGCAGCAGATGTGGTTAGTTTAGTCTCTTAGGATAATGAATGTTTGCTAATAGAAGAAAATACTTCCAACCTTGCTTTTAATCCATAATTCAAGACATGCCACTGAATGATGAATAATAATTATAATAGAAGAAAATACTTCCAACCTTGCTTTTAATCCATAATTCAAGACATGCCACTGAATGATGAATAATAATTATACAGCATATTTTTCATGTCCTATCTTGATGATCCTTCTAATACTCCATTTTGCTAATAGAAGAAAATACTTCCAACCTTGCTTTTAATCCATAATTCAAGACATGCCACTGAATGATGAATAATAATTATACAGCATATTTTTCATGTCCTATCTTGATGATCCTTCTAATACTCCATCACGACTACTGAGCAACCAAGCAGCAAGAGAGAATTTTCAAGAGTTAATTTAACTATATTTCTTCTTTCCTATTTTTCTTTTTCAGGGGATAAAAAGATTTAAGGCTGGCACAGGAGCATTTACTCAAATAATGCCAGAAACTCGTAAAGATGACAATACAACAAATATAAGCCATAGCAGCATGAAAAAAATACAAGTAACCCAGGCCCAGACTCTCGGACCTCCAAGCTCAGCACCCAAAGTAAGACGCCGAAATACCAAAACTCCAATACAGCAAACAGATGTAGCAAAGAAGACAAGCAGGGAGAAGCTGAGCCCTGCTGCATTTTCTATCCTCAATGGTTTCTTGTATGCAAAGAAGTTGTATAACGTGTCGATGAGCCATGGCACGCCAATGCCAATGTATATATTCACTGAATTGCTACATCAAAGCAAATGAATAAACATACAAATAACTTAATATATGGTAGGGGAAAAGAAATGCAATTAGATATCAATAGACTGGATGGATTATAAGCTTATGACTCATCCTTAGCAATTTCCGGAATAACTAGTCTTATGTATGACATTTGTGCTCAAAAAGGAACCTGGAAATTACTTATGAAGACAAATACTATTCTGGTACGTTATGGCCTCTAAAGAAGTATGGGAGATTAAACGAACCTGCAAGTGATGTTAGCTATGGCAGAGTCAGCTGTTAATTGCCGCTCTGCTGCAATCTTGCTTGCCACTAAATCTGGCCATGATGTTCCAGCGGCCAATGCTGTAAATGCTATGACGTAAGCACTGATACCTGCATATTCACATCTTGAGTTAGTAGAGAAGATATATGACAGGGTTCCTGACAGTAACAGATATTAGCAAAAACTTCCACAGAAGAGTCAACCTGTAACACAGCTTATGAGATCTGTAAGCTTAGTCACAATGTAAGCTATCCCACTGATGAAAACTAAAGAGAAAATGAAAGCTATCCATCCATGAGCAATCTGATAAGGAGGTACAAAAGCGAAGAGTAATCGCCATGGTGCAAGGAGCAACCTCCAGAAAGCCTTTGCTAGCCGTAGGAATGTATTATTCAATTTTCTTTGATCTGGGCTCTCCAACTTGAAGAAAGAAATTATTCAGCAACAGAAAAGAAATAAACCTAAATGAAATAGTGACCAGCATCCATATAAATCAGATAGAAATAAAGAGGCAAAACAAGAGAAGTAACAAAATAGTACCATGACAGCATCATTAAACTGCTGCTTCCAGGTTGAGAGCAAATTATCTTTTTCAGGAGTCATATCTTCATGTGATTGCTCTGAGGAGGATTCAGCAATGTAAGTAACAGGCAAGTGTTCATACACATGGCCTGCAGTTGTGGACGAAACTGAACAAATGACTGCCACAAAAGGATTCCTAATGTAACAGCATTTTGTCTCAGATAAATGCAGGATGGTATACTCTTTTAACAAAGATCCTAGCATTATTTTCAGCATATTATTAAACATGGGGAGGATTTATTTAGTCTGCGGAAATCATCTTCCACATCTGAATCAGATTAGTTTGATGGTTAATAACCGACTTTCTGCATGCCAAGATCTGCAGCATATTGGTATACTGTCTTTTATAATTTTTCTAAGATTAAAACAAGTATTATTGAAGACAAAAGAAAAAAGGTAAACAGAAAATAATTTAATAGATCAGCAAACTAAATTTCATTTAAAAACCATACCTGTGTTACGGTGTATAGAGAAAATGTCAACAATGTCCTGATTTCTATCTTTGTCATCAATTTCATGCATTTCGGAGTACTTATCATGACTCCTATTGCCATCCCGGTATTGACCAGTTTCTGGTGGTACCCAGTCTTCAGGCCTCTCTGATCTCGTTCTAATTAATGAATGTAATGCCACAAGTACAAAGTCATGCATTCCTTCTCTTCTTTCGTGATAATAAATAAGCTCTACGTTATTTAATTTTGTATACGGAGAAGGAAAATCAAATTAAGTTCATCATCCGAAAACCTACAATGGCAGAGACACGTAGGGCCAACGCTTATCTTGCGCATAGGCATGCATGAGCAGTAGACCATATTGCAGCACTGTCAATGAAGCTTCTGCCAGTGTAATGACATTCGGCGTCCATACCTACCAAGTTGAAGTTATGCTTCAAAAGGCTTGCAATGTTGGTAAGGAAAATGTTGTTGATCTCACTATCAAAGATCCAAATTTTGGGCCTTTTATACATTAAAGCATTAAGTCAGCAAGAATATGAGGCCACAAACCAAAAACGCAGTCCTAAATTCTAGTGTAATAAACCAAATAAACCTATCACGTAGTCAAGGATCCAATTTCACAAGCTCATGCCATAAATACATCTCAAAGGAAACAAGTATCACCTCTAATATTATGTAAAGCCAGATGTAAGCCCAGAAAGACCAAACAAGCTCTACAAGCCAAACTCCAATATCTGATATCTTTTTGCGTTCTCCAGCTTTAGGAACAACAACACAGACAGCATGGATGGGAAATAGATCAAAAGCAGCAGAGCCAACAAGTGTTCCAGGACCTAAACCTGTTCATGAAATTAACAGTGACGTCCAATGTTTTTGATATAAATTCTGCCAAACTCCCGTGATCTTTTGAAATTCAAAAAGTACAAAGGTTATATCAGAGTGAAACAAAAGAAATTTTTTGATGTCTCCTAATCATCACCATTACTGAGAACATGACTAATCTGGATTTATGATCTAATTCTTTATACGATTTCTAACAAAATTCCTCTTCCATATCTTCCTTAGGGTAAGAACCAAAATAATCTAAACAAAAAACTTAAAAGTGAATAAAACAATTTTTACCACAGTAAGAATCAGACCATGACCCATAAATACCTAAAGCAAAAACATGTGACTGCTTGACTGGTTTCATCCAAGAAGCTAATGCTGAGTCAGAGAGATATAGAAAGCAAAACAATAAGCCGTGCACTAGCCTGTCCAAGAATTTATCAGTCTAAACGATCAAGCAACTGAATGCCGACAAAATCCGTGCTCAAAATAATTCTATAATTGGTACTTCAGTAGTGTGAAAATTCAAATTATTACACAAAGCAACAGCCAGCCAAGAAATGACATATCAAGAACGAATGAATCACTTAGGTCTCCCTAAAGAGGGAATTCAAAGATATTCTAAAATCGGACATCAATTGTGGAAACGAATAGAAGATGAAACTTTAGCTTTCCAGGAAATTTTTCATTAAAATCTATATGGAGTTCCAGAAAGAAAAGGAAAAGAAGACAAGATGCAGTGGCATAAATAAAGAAATGAAATTCTTTACCATGTTCGGGAGACAAATGATGAAGAAAGTATAGATTATCCACTGTGAAAGAAGGACGAACCTCCAGCATACAAGTTTCCAAGATTCCTTATTGCATCAATTGTTGCCAAAGAAATCTGAGGAAAGCTAGTCCCAAATGCCAGCAGCGCAATGTCAGCTATTGCGTAATTCCAAACCTTTTTGTATTTGACAACCATGGCATTAGTACAAGGATCTCTCTCCTTCACAGTTCTAGTATGCTTAACCACGTTTTCCATGGACCGGAAAAAACGACCAGTTATAGCAGATAATCCAATAAAACAGTAGGCAAGAGCCAGAAAATACAAGAAGCACCGAAAACCATCTCCAAGCTTAGTTTCGTAATGGAAAAGCAAATAAGACTGGCATTTCTCGTGCCGAAAGTTATTGGAATGTCCATCCATGTTCTCAAAACTCTTATTATTAAGAGAGGTTAGTAAGACAGTTAAGGTTTCACAGCTCACGACGCAAAAATGATCCTCGCAAGCAAGTAGGAACACCTGTTCCATGTTTAAAAGTCAGTTACAAAAAAATAAAAGAGAATTCCAAAGCAGTAATTAGCATCAATCTGCAGCACCTATGAAGCAGATATATAGATTATCGTACAAATTACATATGTAAATGGAGTTTATATTTGGGTAATTCAACGAAAATATGCTTACTTTGATTTATGAGTACCCCACAAGGGCCCATCTCCTATCATGAGATTCATACCATCAGGCAGGCTGAATGAAATTAAAAACACTATATGGTAAGGGAAAACATCAACCTGGCATACCAACTCCTCGACAGGACGAGAACAAAAATCCCTTATACAATGTTCAACAGTGCCTCGTGCACTGTGTGGTTCTAATCCAATCTCACGTCTCTATAATAGCAAAACCCAGGCACGCTTATATACACAGTGTCGAAGCCTGTGCCGCCAGTTTCACCAAACACCAAAATCAGACCATAAACACACCGCAGCCATTCATTAAGCAAGGCCCCGCAATTGAATCAAAGTAACTCATACACCTTTTTTGACTCTTTACATTAATAAATAAAAAAATTGCAATCATCCCAACGAGGTTTACACAACAAAATCCCAGATTGGAAAAAATAAATTAAAAAGAAAAGCCCCAAACTTTTTCACAACCGCATTCCAATAACTGAATAAATTTCACATCCGCGAAACAAAAATAGATAAACCAAAAAAGAGAGAAGAATCCAAAAAAACTTACGGCGGGTAGATCTGACGATCAGCGGTGAGAACAATCGGAAGAAAACAGAAAAGAGGGAGTGGAGAAGAGTAGAGTAGAGTAGACGGGGGGGAAGAGGTAATTGTTTGTGATTGTGGGAATTGTGGATTATAAAGATGCGTGTGTTGAGGGGAGAGTGTGGAGTTGAGGAGCAATCGTGTGCATGGAATTGGACGCCTTTCTGGACTGAAGCCTTTTCAGGAATGCACACACGTAATCTCTTTTCCCAAAAAGGTGGAATCCTTACTCTAATTGTTTTTTTCATGTAAGTTAGACTTGTCGGTCTTGTCGTCACATAATTAATAAGAGGGGACGAAATCATTGAGTCAAAGAGAAAACGTAGCAGGAAGATAGGCATGGCTTGAACCAAGTCACACATCCCATCCCAG
>NC_026150.1:20289532-20327699 GCF_000512975.1 Sesamum indicum
TCAAAAAATTCTAATTAATCAATTTTAAATTAATTATATAATAAGTATTATAATCTAAAAAATTTGATTAATTGCGTATCAAGTATATTATATTTTCTCTTAATTAAATTAATTATGTGACAAGTATTACAAAAAATTTAATTAACCACGTAATAAATATATTACATCTTCTCTATTTGATTAAACCAAATTTAATCAAGACAAAAATTTTCCATGACATCAACCCCCCTTCCCCCCTCTCTTTGTTTTGATCAGAAATGGCATTCAATTTGGGAAATCGATTTCCTTTCATCAGAAATTTTTATTTGACAAAACTTTTTCGTGTTTTAAGAAAGAAAACAAATTCACCAGATTGTGAATATTGTGAATAAATTCTGAAAGTATAAATCTCAAGTTTTGGGAGGAAATTTATTTCTTTCCCTGAGAACCCTTTTATTTCTTATGAAGGAAAAATAAAAAATAAAGCTTTAAATTAATCCTGTTGTGAAGAACAATAAAAAACAAAATGTGTTGTTAGATTGTCAACTTGCCTACTTGATCTTGCAACTTAAATTCGCAAGACCTTGGCTTTGGTTAAGAAATTTCGCACGTGGTGATGCCCGCAATACCATGTCGTTTCCCGGTCATGTAAGATCGGGTATTGTGTATGTATCATATCACAAATGAATGGTGTTACACGTGTAAAGCGACATTTCCATATCACGTACAAAACCAGCACCCACCCAGAAACAATTATTTAGATCGCATTTAACCCATTACAGCACACATTGCCAATAGCTGAACGCGATACCTAACTAAAATGAATAAATCAAAACTGAACACTTGTACTCCAATGAACCAATCCAAAACACAATTGAGCGCAACAAGTAAACGAGGCAGGACTAACTCACCGGAGTCGTCGCCTGTTCATGAATAGACAAATAAATCTGATTATGGAATCATAATAAAGTAGAGCATGAACGATATCAACGCCGTAGCAGTACGTGATGAGATGGTGCATAGTGCTACTCTGTTACTTCGAAGAAATAAGAAGCATTGTAAAGAGCATCACATTCACTAAAAGCCATACCCTGTCTTTGAAATCCCACAAGGTCCACAGAACAAACAACATAAATTGATCCAAAATTGGTTCAGACAACATTGGGCTGAGCAAAACATGACACCAATCTGTATATTTAGTCTTCTTCCTCTCCCTCTTGCTCAGCAATGTTGAAATAGCGTAGCTCATACACATTCCTGTCTTTGTTGGAAGCAATCACCCGAAGCCAATCTCTAACATTATGCTTCTTCAAATATTTCTTAGTCAAATACTTAAGATACCTGCAAAAGCAATGACAATCAGTCCCACAGAATACAAAGAGAACGCAAAAGACAGCATGGAATCAAACAGGTAAAAGTTATATACTTGTACGATAACAAGTTACAAATTTATATTCTGATCCTCTAATATATACCAACTTAACCACTATCCTCTGATTTAACACATAATGAGACCGTTTTCCCAAACTCGGAATTGCAAATCCTTCAGAGCAGCATTTGTAAGCACTTCATAGTTCACATTGCAATTCCATTTGGCATGGAAACAGAGAATGAAACTATGTCTTGCATTGTACGAAAAAATGAACAAAGGCACTGCTGTCTGATTCATATAAAAGTTAACCCCAATAACCAAATGCAATCAACAAAAAAGGAGTCTGTTCGGACCAAGAATTCCAGGGTGAACAGACAAAAATAATTTCCTTAATTTGGTTTCCAGGGGAAGCAAAACAAATTGTTGGTACAAACAAACTGCTGCAATGCATTTGTCAAAATATACATAGTTTCTTTTTCTTTTTTTTCCCATGCCACAGGCTTACATTTCCGAAATTCACTTTTCGCTGATTCAGATTTCCTGGAACCAGAACTGGTAGCATACAAGAATCAAAAGTGAATAAAAGGAAACACCATAACGAGGATTTCAGGTACTCAACCAACATGAAAATTTCCCAGGACCCACATTCTGAAGTTCCAGAACCAATTAAATCACGGACAAGCTAACATTACGAAGAACAAACATACAGGCACCATTCAAGCCAACAACAATAAACTTTAAAACGCGAAAATAAACTAATCTAACTAAATCCAAAACCAAATCACCTTTTGGAGAAGGCGGAATCGGCGGTGACAGTGATCTTGTTCTTGTCGCGGGTGACAGTGACAGAATCACCGAGAGCGCCAGCTTTGCCGCCAACCTTGATCCTTTCCTGTAAAAACTTCTCGAGCGAAGCAATCTCCATGATCTTATCCTCCACAGGCTTCGAGCAATCAATCACGAAGCTCGCTCCCTTCTTCTTCCCTCCTTTCGCTCCTGCCGCCGCCGCGCCTTTACTCATCTTCGCTTCTGGCTTCCTGCCTACAAGCTAATCAACAAATCCAATCAGAAACATCAATTTCGTCTAGGACAGCGCATATATACGTAGAATGGAGATGAAATGGAGCTGGGAATGTACCTCTTACAGGTTATGCAATCAACGGCCGACTATGTGAAGTGCGCGTTGCGAGATTGAAAATAAATGATAGACGGGTTTATTAGGGTTTTGGTTTGGGATTAGCTCACAGTTTATCTGGGCCAATTGGGCCTGATTTTCAACATAATATGGGCCTCTTCATCTCATACGTTTCTGTCTATTTTTTTTTTTCTCTCCAACTTTAGGTTTTATTTCTTTTCCCACAAATATTTATTTTCTGCTAACTAGTCGTTACTGCATGCAGTCTCTATAAATATATAAAAAAATTATTATGTAAGATAAAAAAAAATTATGAAAAGAAACAATCGTGATGCGAGGGAATAAAAAAAAATCATGGAAAAAACAATATGGAGTAAAGAGGGAGAAAAAAAAATAATTGTAATTTTAAATTTATTAAAAATATAAAAATTGATATAACAAAAAATGACCATGAAGAAGTAAGATGGGAGAGAAGCGTACATTAGCGGGTTGAGAAAAAAAATTATATCATAAAATTATTAAAAAAATATTAAAATTACTATTTTAGTAAATTAAGAAAATAAATAAATTATAGGATAAATTTAAGTATTCAAAAGCTAGTATAACGAAAGAGATCTTTTCATAATAGTGTAGATAAATCATTTTAAGTAATATAATTTTCACGTATAGGAAATTTCTTCTTCATTTATATAAACAATTTCAAGTAATATTTTGTTAAAACAACTCATTATGAACTTTGAAATATCCATAACCAAATGTTGAGTGTTCTCTTTTCATGTGGTTAGAATTTGAGCAGCAAAGTAAACGAAAAAATTGCGCACCATACAGTTAATATTTGACTTAGATGTAATTATTGTCCCGCACTTATGAGAGAGTGGCAAAAAAAGAATAGTATAAATAGGGGTGGTATTTATGTCCTATATCTATCGAAATTTGCGTGTTTATTATCCTTTGACCATTTTACCTTTTTGACGATAAAGTTTTTATAGTCTCTTTTCATACTTTTAGTTTGGCCCAACATGCTTTTGAAAATAAAATTAAGTTTTTATAAATTCATATCTTGTTTTGACCGCATTGCTCTAAGGTATTTCAAGTTCTCGATTTTACGAACTTTCTCTAACCACACTACCGCAACAGATGGTTTGTTTGTACTTGGCTCCTTCAGCAACAGAACAGCACAACTCTATTTTATTTCCTACCTTAGGGTATAGAAGATACTCCAAAATAGAAACTTAATAAAATTTTGTATGAATAGGTTGAACCGGATTCCTTTCTTTATTGAAGAAATATATTAAATATTACATAAACTATTTAGCCTCTCATATGAAAGAAGACTTGGCTCATTATGAAAGCCCCCATAAAAATGAGAATTAAAAACTACAAAGATTTGAAAACTCAAAATATTATGCTTTGAAAAGTTAGAGAGAATTTTCGATGATCCACATCTGCTTCATTGCCTCCTTATCTATAGCCGTCCGCGGATTTCAAACTTGTTTTTTATGACATTATTGCGTTTGTCATCACCTTGTCCTTTCCAACTATTGGTCATAATAGCTTATCGTCCATATGATCGATAGCTAGTTTTTCTGCTTTTCCAACTGTTAGCCTTTGTCGTCTTCTGCCAACAGCCTTACTTTTGAATTTTTACATTCTATAGTTTTAATTTGCCATATAAAAATTCTTTCATTTACCCTTGCCAGGTTTCGGTTCGGGTTTCTTTTGGGTGACCCGAATTTTTATTTCGAACAACGATTTTACCTATTTTTCAGTAAGGGCATACATGGTTATTCCATTGCCCAACATCCAACATATTGTATGTCTTCATCCTCGTGGTCTTTGTTGCAAGCAGTTCATTCTCCCATATAAGCGTTCTCTTTTTCTCGAACAAGTCTCTACAAACTCAGTGATTTTCTCTATCATGGAGTTTAACAGGAATAATCCATTTAATTTGTTTGAGAAGATTTCAAATGGATACTTCACTTTTGTCTATCTCGATGAGACAGACCTATAGACCACAAGCTCTCCTAGTAGAAATATCATCCTCATTTATGGCTGATACAACAAAGCTTCTCCTGAGTCAGCTTTGATTCTGTTGAAAGCTACCATGTTTGATCTTTGCAGCTTGATGAAATAGAATGTTAGCTGAGACCCCTTTCCCGTTGTTTTTGGAGCTGTTACTATGAATTTTAACTCCAGAATATAGCCTCATTTTAAGTGGGGATTATTTTTCCATGAGTCATAGACCACCCCACTGATCCACTCTGGAAGTTTTGAAATTTTCGAAAAACTTGATGACATGGTATGAACTGAAGCCAGAGCTCTAAAATCATACTATTGTCGGACATCTTTTGATTTGGACCGATCTAACATCATTTCCACATTCGCTGGTAAACCTGCCAAGCAGAACAAGAAAATATCAATTAATTAGTATTAACCTTAGACGTGTTAGTCATTAATCTAAGGTTATTCTCTCCCTCTTTAACCCCAAAGGTGTTGGTTGACTTGCATCAGGAGTTTGCACTTCCTGTGATCCAATTGTTATCGTTTCACCAGAGTTTGGAGATGGCCTTGTGCAATCGGTACTTGAATCCGACGCTACACGTTTAGAGCCATGTACTTTAAGGGTATGTTTAGGGTCATGCTCCCTCAACTTGCGAGTCATCACCGATGGCGATCCCTTTCAAATTGGTTCCATCAAGTCATTCCATAGCTAGGTAGATGCCAATATGGAACTTTTTATCGTGACCTGGACAGAGTCAAGATTAGCTCTTTGTATTTGTCCAGCTACTTAGGCATTCACCGCTATCCATCCAAACTTCTTGTCAAGCTCCTTAAGATTTTCTCTAAGGTGTTTGAGCCTCAACATGATGGTGTTTGCTTTAGATGCCTCCATCTCTTGTCAGGAAATCTACAAGAACATTCTCATGAGATTTTATATTGATATTCTGCTTGCCATCTAATAATACAAGCTTTCTCAATTTTAAATTCTAATTTGCTTTTTAAGAAAGTCCTAACATTAGTATTGTCAACTTTTAATGTGAAAGTTTTAGCAAGTAAAAATAGAGGTCATTTCTTAAAAACCTTCTAAACTGCAATGAACTCCTTCTCGTTAATGTGTCAAACTTGAGCTTGTTGTGCTGAGAACAACCCTCCTATATATTTACAAGGTTCTTCCCCTATAGTAGTCTTTTTTATGAGCGTTGCTGCCCATCTATAGTCATTGGTGTCTCTGTAGACTATCAATTCATGATCGTCTTATGGTATCACAAGCTTTGACAGGTTACTGCAAACCTGTTTCAGTTCCCGAACCCTTTAAGTGTGAATTTTTTTTTTTATTTCCACTTTGAACTTTTTGTTTTCTTTAAAAGTGGTCGGAAATCCTTTTAGTATCTTGTAAAATCCTCTATAAAGATACCTGCAAAATTAACAACTCCCAAAAAACTCTGCAAATGCTTCTTGTCCTTGAGCACATCTCCAAAATTGCAAATTTTCTTCAAAATATGTTCATGTAACTCAATACTTGTCTCGTCAATAAGAATTCTTAAAATTTCAATTTTATTGACTACAATAGTAGCTTTCTTCTCAGAAAACACTAATCCCTCTCTATTGTATGCATCAAAAAATTTTTAAAAATATTTACTATGATATTTCATATTCTAAGATGCAATCATTATGTCGTCAATGTAGACAAATATAAATTCAAAATTATTATCCATTTTTCTCTAAAGTATCTGGGGTGCATTAGCTAATCCCATTGGAAGAACATTCCAGATATATTGTCCATATAGTGTGGAGAATGCAGTAAATTTTTTTGATTCACTCTCCATCTTGATCTGATAAAAATCATATTTGAAATCAAATTTAAAAAACACATTTCCATCTTTAATGCAATCAATCAAATGTTCTCTACCATGAATGTAATAATCATCAAATTCTAATATTCTATTAATACTTTGACAATTAATTACCAACCTGGGTTTATCTCTCTCAATCTCACCATGGTTTCTTACCGAAAAACGAAGGCTATTATAAGCAGAGACTCCAAGCTCGATGAGTCAAGATTGATATGCTCTTTGATGATCTCCTACATATCTTTCTTATCCTTCATGTTCATCTGAATAAGCTTGTATCGAACATACTCGTACTGAAAGAATTGGTATGGCCCGGGACTTTCAAGAATGCAACGAAGCATGAAAATAAGCATATTTAAATTCTAAATCGAAAAGAGAATTAGTCCCTCAATCTTGGGCATTCGGCACTCAACAAGTATAAAACAAACTTGAATTAAACAAGTAGCTATTGAAACATAGATTGACGGACATGAAATTTTACCTTTCAGATTTGAAAACTTTCTTTAAACTTTTCTCCTCCAACCGTGTGCTTTTGCAAAGATCAATGAGATCTCCTCTACGTCGAATACACACTACACCATAAGGTGGTTTACACCAAACCTTGCTAGAGGTAAAGTATATGTAGTATAAGAGATTGATTATATTATTAACTTAATATATCGAACTCAAGAGGATTTTGCTCTAACTTGAAACTAGTTCAAGAAGAACAAGAATAGAGAGAAAAGAGAGGGATAACAGAGGTAATGATGATAAGTTATGAGAAGAGTGTTGTCTTTTGTATCATATACAAATAGCATATACACAAGCCTCTACCACTATACACACACACAAGAGAAACCTCATGTACTTGTTGTATGTTTACATGTATATATTGCATGTCAAGTCAAAAATAGGTAGAATGTGTGCCGCCATAGTATATTACCTACTAGTACCATAAGTACTCAAGTAATAACTCCCTCATTCTTACAAATTCACATATATATATCACATATATATATATATATATTTATATTCAAGCTAGGGCTACATATATATATATCCTATTGGGCTTTATACAAAAATAAATTAAACCCATAGGCTTGGCCTCCATACAATTAATCCAATCAATTCTTAGAAGTCCAAATGAAAGTTATTTGATCTTATCAGATAAATCCTAGCCCATAGCCCAATCGATGGATGTCAAGACCACAAAAAATAATTCGTATGAACACTTTTATAGAAGTGAAAGTAGGGTCGGTTCCTCAAGGATTGGCTTTAAGTTGATTCCTTCAAAAAAAAAAAAAAAATAGTAGGAGATGGTTTGATTTTGAAGAGAATAAAAAATTAAATTAAACTAGGGAGATAATAAAATTAAAAGGGATAAATATAAGAGAAGACTTTTCCGATTAAGATTGGGTTCATGCTTGATTCCGTTGGCTGGACATTGATGCAAATATAACACTCATTTAAATAAATAAACCAGTTATGGTCATTGGTACGACCTAATGGTCTCACCTTTCCTTACCTTTTCGTCAGCCAAGGTATGACCTGGGAACGTCCACAAGATTTACATTAACAGCATTAAAAATTAAAAATGCATGATTTTAATTAACAAATTCCTATAATTGTTCATTTAAATTAGATCATTCATTTCTCATAACATAATTAACTACTGTGACAATCAATCATGTTATGTTGCTACTAATTATTGAACTAAATAAATAATTACACGAATTTGCAAAGTTCAATTAGCAAAGTAAACCTTCTTAATAACGAACAAGTGGCCACAATATTCATAAATCAGATGTTTGTAGTAAGAGCGCAAGAATAACATGAATACTTATTTTAACGAGAGTAGCAAACATAAATTAGATCTCACAACATTTATAAATAAAGCAATCACCTTAATAAAAAAAAAAAAACAATCACCTTAACCTTAACCACAAATAAGAAAATTAGCTTAACACGTTAATTAGAAGAACACACTAAAAAAGAAATGAAATTCCATTAACAATTAGATAATGTATTAAAAATAAGAGCATTCAAAAGATAGAATAGTGTATGGAATAATGGATGTCTCATGGAGTTGAAATGTCCTCCTATTCATACTATAAGCATCCTACGAATCTAGACATAGAAGATGGTTAGGTATATAACTGGCTCTAAAAAGTTAACAAATTATTCATTTGCATCAGCCAAATATCCCAAATGATTCTTTCTAAAATCATAGAGCAATCACCCCCCCCCCCCTTTAGCATAAACAGCATCTTTTCTTTTTCTTCAAAGTTGACCGCATCATTAAGTGTGAGCGTGTCTAGTCGGATCAACAAATCTGTCAAAATTTATTCCTTCTTTCCTTAAATACCTGCAATTACCATTTTTAGCTCAACTTTTTGCTATTTTTACTCCTTATCATATCTTTTAAACTGGAAATGCAATAAATCCATGTGATTAAGAGTATTTTAGCTCAAAAGGAGGTATAATCATCATCAAAATATAATAAATTGTGCACTTATCACCAATTAATTAATCCATCAAATAATTGAGCCTAACCTAATTAAATTACCAAGTCAAAACTCTAAGTAATTGATCCTATTAATTAATTCATTTGGTTCAACTAAAATTGATCTTATCAAATTAATTAAATCTAACCCAAATTTAATTAATCTCATTAATTAAATATTGGGTTTCCCATTACATGAGTTTTCTCATCTAAATGATCATTTAATCTCTCGAATTAATTTAAACTCTATAGATCAATTCATTCTTTCTAGAATTAATTCATAATTAATTCTACTACTTTCTTGAGTGGTGTTTTATGTGACTCTGTAGGTTTATCCTCCGCTAGACTTAGACTTGTATCAATGCATAATTTAATTGGCAAATTTTTGTACTAGATTAATTAAATCATATTTAATTAATCGCTTTCAATTAACACTTAATTTGAAAGCATCCTTCACCAGGGGCGGCCGTCTAGCAACGGTCCATGACACTAGAGAATAGGTGAAAATAGCGTGAACCTTAAGGCTATCTAGTTCCATACGGGTACTGCCCTTCCATCGACCATCTCCCGGTCTTAGTCTAGAGCATAGAATTGGTCATCGATTTTCATCCTGGACTAGACACCTATGCTTAATATTCTGATTATGTTTCTCCACTTGATCAACATAGAAAAACACTTTCCTATTTGATCACCCATTTCTCTCAATCATACAAATGGTTGTATTAAGAGGGTTTTGGCTAAATATATTTAAAAGATATTATAAGTTTATACATCTTATAAGTTTTTTAAGAGCATTTTGTAAGAACTTAGTTTAAAGGGATAATTACATTCTGCTCCCTTTTCCTAAGGTTTGGTGCAATCACACATAAGTTTCTTGTGGCTTGAAAAACTAACATCTAGTACCTACAAAATTTGTTTTTATCTAATAAATAAGTCCCACCCTCAGTCAAAATTCACCAAATTTGCTGATAATAGCAAAAAATTATATACAAATTTATATTTACTCCCGATTAACTTATTACTGATTTATTGTAGGTCACATCAATTTTTCTATGATCAAATACCCTCATACATCCTCACACGTTAATACATGTGATGAGGTATATTTTTACCGTTATAAGGATAATTTAGTCAGAAAATATTTCTTTGACCTACAATAAGATATAATAAGGTAATCGAGGGTAAATTAATCTTGATTCAGTTTTTCTTTTTCTTTTTTTGTTAATATCAGCAAATTTTGTAAATTTTTACTAATAGAGTGACATATTTGTTACATTGAAACAAATCTCAAAAATACAAGATATAATTTTTCAAACTATAAAAATTCGAGAATAAAAATGTAATCATCCCTATCCTTTTATCTTTGTGTGACGAATTTAACTTTGCGGAAGCAATCTTCATATTGGCTTAGGGAACAAGTGTTGATACAATTTTATAATATCAATATATTTTTAATAAATTTAGGTGAATGCTATCCTTAAGGAGGCATCACATATATCTCAAAAGTGAGTTTCTATAAAATAAATTATCGTTATAACGTATCGAAAACATCTTGATAATAGTTTTTATAATATCTAAATTAGAGAAGTCGAATAGAGAAATACATATAAGGTTGAAAAATATTAGAGCAATAAATATTGTATTTGATATGGATGACAACTATTTATAAATCTTTTTAAATTATACGATTTCACGTAAATTCTAAATGCTAAAATAATAGAGCGAGCATAATTGATTTATACATATTAAGATTTCGAAAATATAGAGATTAGATTGTAAAAATCCTAAGTTGAGATGGGTAAAAGTTCTAACAACAAAACTTACATGTTATTACCCCACATCAATAAGTGTCTAACAATTAACTTAATATATAATTATACTCTACTCTCCTGAGATTTGGTATAATTATATATAAATTTTATGTGATTTAGAAAATTATATTTAGTACTCATGAGGTTTGCTTCCGTCTAATAAATAATTTCTCTGTTAGCCAAAATTTATCGAATTTGCTGGATATTATTAAGCACAACCAGATAAAAGTTCGTATTTACCCACGATTGGTTTATTAGTGACTTATTGCAAGTCAAATAAATCATTTTATAACTACATTACTCTTATACATCTTCACACATTAATGCATATGATGAGGTATATTTTCACAGTTATAAGAGTAGTTTAGTTTGAAAAAATTTGTTTGACTTACAATAAATCAGCAATAAGTCAATCAAGGTTAAATATCAATTTTCATTCAATTTTATTGTTAATATCGACAAATTCAACGAATACTATATGTAATTTTTCAAGTCACAAAGAATTTATGTGTAGTTATACCAAATTTCAAGAAAGCGAAGTGTAATTTAACCTTTAACTTAATGCACTATGGACCAATTTTATGGACAAAATTCATAAAATCCCCATGTGTTTTAAAAAGTCGGCTAAAAGCCCTTTTTTATTTTAAATTAAAATATTGAATTATATTGAATTTATTTAATATTAAATATTAAATTAAATAATATTTAAATTCAAATAATTTTATAATTGTTAAATCTAAAATTATTTTTAATTAATTAAAATATATATTTAATTATTATAATTATTCTTAATTAGCTAAAATATTTAATTATTATAATTATTTAAAATATTCTTAATTAACTAAAATATATTTTAATTAATAAAATTAAAAATAATTAAAAAAAGAAAAAACTGAACAGAACATACGAGTTTTTGGCGTTGGGAACTTGTCTCTAAGTTTCAACGCCGTCTAAGCGAGTTTTCGGCTGCCAGTGATACCATTCGAATCCTCTCTTTAAGAGGAACATTTTCATACTTTCAATTGAGTTTTCGTCAATCGAAGAAACTGGGCTCAAGCCACGACCGTCGAACATATTTGTCATCGATTCATCAGCATCCGGTCGAATCTCGGTCACAGACCACCACCATCAGACTTGTCTCTTCAAGACGATTCTAACGAGACCGACCTAACTTATTTTAGTAAAGTATTTATAAAAATCCAACGATTTTAAGAATTTGTTGCCATTCTAACGCGACGAAGATGGTGGTGGGGGTGAGAGGTGGGGTAGTTAAATATATATATAATAATAGTATATATTTTTAACTGTAAATTATTTATATATAATATAAAATAATTTATTAAATTTAGACCTTCCATTTTTTTAAAATTTAACGATTGAGATTAATTGATTAGATTTAGCAATCAATATTTGATCAAAAAAGATCCAACAGTCATTAACATAAGAAATAATATATATTAAGTAAGGGTATAACGATCATTTTCTAAAACAATTAACACCGTTAGTTAGATTTAATAGAGATGAGATGATTAAGCTACATTTAATAAACATAGTGGATTTTAGCCTATTTTTAGAATAGAAATAAATTTTTAGCGGATCTTTTAAAACACATAATTTTATACATTTCCCAATTTTATTGGTTAGGGCGGTCTGGCGGAGTACCTGAATGCTCTCATTTACTTTTCTCTGCACAATAAATTTCCGCATTTATGTTGTAATAAAAAAAGGTCACATTTCTGCTTTGGTATTAATATTTGTATTAGGTGAGAAGTGGGCTTTAAAGGAAATATGAAAGCAGTTTCCCAAAAAGGAAAAAGAAAGAAAGAGTGGAGTTGGGGTGAATTCAATTGCACACATCCACACACGTAACCCATAGTGGCTTTGACTGTGCCAACTGTGAAAGAATATTGCACTCGTGTACGGCACCAACACTTTCCTTTCACTAAGTTAGAGTGCATTGCATTTTCTATACCATATTTTTTAAGTTATTTTGCAGCTGCGGTACCATATTTCGTCGGCTTGATAAATTAATATCATATAAATAAAAAATATGCAAATTACATTTGCTATTAACTTTTGGACAAAAAAAAAGATACGTGAATCTCACATGGTCGTTAAGTAAGGACAGTTGGACAATTAAAAATGCTAGCAGTGAGTTCTGGAGGGAAGCTGGCGGTTGGTAGGTTAATTTTTGTTGTGATTTTGAGCTCATTTTATTTTTTTTCTTGAGATTTTTTTGTCTTTTTTGGTTGGTGTAATGACTTTATCCCCAATTGTTTCTTTTTGCAGCAATGTCTTAATTATATGAACACATGAGTAATGTAGAAGACATTTACAGAAAATATTGAACGGTTGATTTTGATGCAAAGACAATTAATGCATTGACAAAATGTGTAAGTTTGTTTGTCAATAGCTATATATATCCAAAACCAAATCAACTACAAAACACTAAAAAACGTATAGCAACACCAATAAATGTCTAATTCAAGTATCCTTCTTCCTACCCTTACTTTTCGTTTTGGCCTTTCAATATGATGAGATAAGTCGTGTTTATGTTCAGGGGTGTTGAAAGTTTGGTTAAACCGATGGAATCAAATCGAAAATCGATTTTTTTGTTTATTTATATTTTATAAAATATTATTATTATAATATTATAAAAAAATATAATATAAAATTAATACTGATGTACATTAATAAAAATTAAATTGTAAGGGTAAAAGAGTAATTTGGTATGTAGTAGACACACCTTAAATATAAATACTTCACCACACCATATAATTTCCAACACCCTATAAATACCAAAATACTAATTTTTTAATCCAAGTGACTATTCATTGGCAAGACACCTTTTCTCTTGCAAATTACGCATTTTGCGGAAATTGCATTTCACCTGGTGTGCAATTGTGCCGAGGTAAAATTTCCGATTTTATCCTTTAGCAAAAAAACCTCGACCACATCATTGGCGCTGTCTGTGGGAAACCGTTATCTCGACACTGAGTATGCAAACCAGGTCTCGAGCGTTGGCGGAACAAGACTCGCCTCGTGAACAGTCACCATCCCAGGAGGTAACCCCCCTGACTCATGAGCAAGTACCCCTCAATGGGGAGATTCCTCCTGAACATCGGCATACCTTTCTCCTCTTTTGATTATTGTACTTCGAATTTTGAGTTATGAAGTTAGTTTTTCTTGTCGTAGTCCCAACAAACGAAACAAACTTAAACATAGAGATCCTTGAAGTTTCACGAGAACCCTAGAGGCAAAAATCGTCATTGTCATATAGACAAAAGTCGCTATTGCCCCGGGACCCCCTAAATGGAACTTTCATCGAGATCCTCGTCAATAATGTTGCCCCAGAAACTTTACATCTCCTTGAAGTTGGTGAAAGACTGACTCCGGGACATGAAGTATCCTTTGAGGCAACGTCCCCTTATCAAATTCTTGAGGCAAGGTCCCCTCATAAAAATGTTGGAATCGGAAAATTTTGCCCCCCCTTCCGAAGTTGGTAAAAAACTAACTATGGGGCTTGAGCAAAAACATCCCTTGAGGCAACATCTGGCGAATACAGATTATAAGAG
This sequence comes from Sesamum indicum, assembly GCF_000512975.1. NCBI lineage: Eukaryota > Viridiplantae > Streptophyta > Magnoliopsida > Lamiales > Pedaliaceae > Sesamum > Sesamum indicum. The sequence continues at coordinate 20,303,738 of NC_026150.1, forward strand.
AACAAAACAACATAAGTGTTGTGACTACATTTATGAACATAGAATACTATCGAGTTACTTACCAAAATTTTCAACCTAATGGATGGTGAAGAAATCACCCCAAGAGGCTACGTCCTTAAAAAAAAGAACTTTACGCCGCTTCACCCTCTCCGAAATCTTGGGGGGCTCCATTACCAAATGTAGAAATTATTTACGGGGAATCTCATCTCTTGAAGATGACGTCGAATTTCTCAAAATAAATGGAAGAGTTCGGCGCGAAATATGAATAAATTCTGAATAACCTCTACTAATAAAAAATGAGAGCGAATATTGTTAAGAAATATTTGATGATGTAGTGGTAGAAGTTCCTATTTGTCATCCTTTTGACCTGGGTTCAAAACCCAGGGGACGCAAAAATTAGCACCTCCTCACAACACTTGAAGACTCAAGCCAAGCTTAAGAAGGGCTCTAGTTGCACCACCTGGTGCACCGCATCAGTTCCGGGTGTGTGCGAGCTGGACTCACGGCGGTGCACCCCGCCAGCGCGCCAGCTCGAGGCAATGCCTCGGGCTGGAACCAGGGCGCCTCGAGCTGATAGTTGGAGTGCACCACTTGGAGCACCCCGCCGACTGGCTCAGCTGGAGGCTGGCAAGTGCACCAGAGGCGGTAACTGCATGCCTGGTGCACCCTGCAATCGAGGTGCACCTCCAGTTCGAGCCGGCACCTAATACTGTTGGCTAAGCATTTGCACTGCCATCCACACCCATGTGTTAACTCAATTCAGAGGAGTGTTTACTCTCGGACAAAATAGTAGGCATATTATCCGAGAGTGGGGGGCTGTATGATGTACATTAATACAAAAATATATTAAATTGTAAGGGTAAAAGAGTAATTTGGTATGTAGTAGACACACCTTAAATATAAATACCTCACCACACCATATAATTTTCAACACCCTATAAGTACCAAAATACTAATTTTTTAATCCAAGTGACTATTCATTGGCAAGACACCTTTTCTCTTGCAAATTACACATTTTGCGGAAATTGCATTTCACCTGGTGTGCAATTGTGCCGAGGTAAAATTTTCGATTTTATCCTTTAGCAAAAAAACCTCGACCACATCAAATACATTATATATTTGAATATTGAATATTGTAGTTGTACACTTGTGACTTGTACTATTAAATCTAAATTTAAATTAAATGAATGGATTGTTTTGTGTTCTTTTCTTTTGATTTGAAATTTTCAATTGTATTCATAAATATTCTTTTCAATGATATATTTTATTTTTTAAATTTTGATATTTTGGTATATGTATTTTTGGATAAAATTGAAAAAATACCAAAATTATTTATATATATATAATTTAAAAAAAGCAGTTTTTCGGTTATTTTAGCCGAAAAATCGAACCAATTTTGATTTTAATCGAATCGAACTGATTTTTGATTTTTAAAACTGTCGAACCGAATTTATTTTTTCATAAAGGGGTAATTATTTGCTCATTTACGATATCACAAGAGAGTTGCTTGTATTTTTCCCTCATGAATAAAACAAATTCAGCGACACAACAAAAACCTCACAACCAAAAATCCATTCTTGGCTATATATATCCAAAAAGAAATCAACTAAAAAAGTATGTCTAATAGCAACAGCAATAAATGTGTAGTTCAGATATCCTTCTTCCTACCCTTAGTTTTCATTTTGGCCTTTGAATATGATGAGATACCATACTTTCACAATCATTTAGATGCTTTTGGCGTAACATCTTTTTTCCCATGATTTCACACAACCAATCCTCCTAGCACTTGGGGTTCTTCTTTCACCAAAATTGGGCAAGATAATCACTGGATTTTGACAAAATCAAAGTTAGGGTTTGGAGTGAAAAGAGTGAAATCGTTTTTGGAGAGGAAATGGAGAGGGTTTTTTTTTTTTTTTTTCTTTTTTGCTGTTGTTAAAACAAAATTTAATTTTACCTAACTCGACGAGCGCCTCTTGTGTTGCTTGGGCACGAATTTTAGTTGACTTAACGGCCATGTATGATTCACCTGCCGATTTTCGTTCAAAATTAATCGTGATATCTAATTTGCATACTATTTTCGTATATATAATTCCCGTTTTGTCAAGCTGATAAAGCATAGTACCACGGTTGCAAAATGGCCTATAATGTGGCATTAAAAATGTAGTTGGCTCGGTTATGTCAATTGTTAAATTGTCTGAATTAATGTTGGCTAGACTTCATTTATTTTAGGATGAATTACTACGACCTCCCCTGATATTTAGCATAATTACGAATACCCCCTTATTATTTAAAATATTATAAATACCCCCATTGATTTTAACCGCCGCCTAACAATTAGTTCAATCCATTATGTTTTCATTTATTTTTATGATAATTTGACCAAAATACCTTTATAAATTAAATATTTATGATATTAAACAAATAAACATAATGAGTTTTTCCATTTTGTGTTGAGCAGATACCTCACTAAAAAAAATTAAAATTATAAAATCAATACGAGACATTTTTCTATCCGTGTCAACGTTACTTGATCTAGCATTAAGCAAATAGAATTTGAAAACCAACTATTAAAATCTAGACACAACTTAACTCATCCACCAATAACAACACACCTCCAATAACGGGCAACGGGCACGTGTCCCATGGAATCGACGTCGCTGTCTATAAGTATCGAGATTCGCGATAAGGATCGACAGAGAAGCAGAGAAGACGACGACAGAAGAATGGGCCTGAATTTCTTTTTGTAGAATCGGCTAAGGCGTCATCCTCCCTGCTCCTCAATCATTCACTGCACATGCATCTCACCATACATACACACATACACATTCACTTGGGGTATATGTAATCTTTTTCTTGTATCTCTACGTGTATCTATCTATTTATATATCTACATCTCTATCTCGAGTTCTGTATATGTACGTCTGTATGGGCTTAGCCCACACGTAACCCTGCAAATTTGGAATCGATCCCCCAAGAAGCAGAAATCGTCATCAAACCGCCTCATTGCGCTTTATCTCATCCAACTCTCTCTATTTGTATAGAAAGGCGTCGTCTTGAAAACATCTTCCTTTGTTTAGCTGTATTCTTTGTGTATTTTGGTTGGTTTTGTGTGTCAACCTCATCATTTCTGGATCCGGGACTTGGTTTCTCTCGGCTCGGATCACGGGCATGTTCGGATGTTGAGTCCCATTACTCGATAGAAATTGGATAGTTTCTGCGAGCGGCAAAGATGGATGTTGAGTATTGTGAGGTGGGTTATGTTTAATTTTGTTGTCTTTTATTGTGTTCAGTGCTTTTTCTATCCTATTTGGAGCAATGTGATGCTGCATTAGTGCTTACCCTTTTACTGGGTTTGAGAGATCTTGGTTGGTTCTTATCTACGGTTAAGTAAGTGTTCTTGATTTATTAGGAGTACAGAATGAACTCTAGAGGAGTCCGGCTGTTTACTTGCAGATGGCTGCCGTTTTCTTGTCCAAAAGCTCTGGTTTTTCTTTGCCATGGTGGGTGTCTCTTTTTGTGTGTATCTCTCTCAGTTAAGTTTTGTGAAACTACTTTCTTCCCAGTAAATTGAACTGATGAATGAGGCTGCAGGTTATGGCATGGAATGTGGTAACTTCATGAGAGGTATGAATATTGTTTCTTGCTTTCAACTCTCATGGTACTGCAATTGGATTGTGTTGTTACTCAATGTCTCTTTAACATGATTCTTGAGCTCATTCCTGTTGAAAATGTCAATGTGTTCATGTACAAGGAGATTACAAGTTAGACCTGATCAAGTTTACATTCAAACTTCTACTTAGACAGACCAGCGTTTTGTGTTAAAAAAAAGATAAGAAAAAGCTATGGCTGAGTGCCCATTCCCTGTTGCACTTTTGCTTCCTTTGATTTTATGTGGACAGTGGCTATAACGTATACCAATGACGATATGGGCGTAGATGACTATTTGAATAAGAAATTATGAAATCGGCGTGTTGTCAATTACTGGGCCTGCTGGCTTTTGAAAAATGAGTTTGGTGTGTTAGGTTGTCAATCAACTAATTGTAAGCCTTAACTGTCGCTATTTCATACCAAGAACAGAACATCAGTAATGTAGGATAATGGCTTTATTAATGATTCACCAACACTCAGTGGCTGTTTGTCATGATGGCATTTATTTGATTAAGTCGTTGGCCAAATATGTGACATTTTTAGCGAATGAGAAGAATAGAATGAGAAAACATGGCCAGGCTTGAGCAAGTTTTATTGTAAGTACGATGCTACATGAGAAGGAATATGGTGAAGAATGTTTTTTTGATTACCAAACGTAGATTTTGAACTTCTGATTAATAGTTCAATTGCTTTTCATTTGGATTAGGTGTTGGGATAAAGCTGGCAAGTCATGGCTATGGTGTCTTTGGGATCGATTATGAAGGCCACGGACGGTCATCTGGTGCTCGTTGTTACATCAAGAGGTTTGATAACATCATCAATGACTGCAGTGAATATTTCAAGTCAATTTGTGGTAAGTCATTTTTATGGTTCAATAAGATATTTAGTTGAGAAGTCAGTCTTTTAAAATCATGAAAGCAGGTGGTGAATTAATCATCTTGGGGTAAATGATGGTTGAATGACCACGACAACCTGTGCTATAATGGGACTGTAGATTTTTAAGTTTCAGTAAATTTCTCGCCTTTAATAACTTAAGACCTATCTGCGTCAGCAAGCACAATGAAAATTGCTACTGCAAATCTGTATTTGATACTTTCAAATTTGATAAGGAGTTTCGACCTGCTCATTAATTCTTATTCTGAAAATACAAATGAACATGACCGTCCATCCGTGGATTTCATGGCATGCTATGAAGTATTGTAGGGTTGTAGTTATAAATTTACCGGACATTGGTTTTCTTTGAATTACAGCTCAGGAAGAGTACAGGGAAAAGAAAAGATTCCTATACGGGGAGTCGATGGGAGGGGCAGTTGCTCTGTTAACACACAAGAAGGACCCTGGTTTCTGGGATGGTGCTGTTCTAGTTGCTCCTATGTGTAAGGTCATACACTAGTATAAAAAAGAGTTACTATTATGTAAACGTGCAGCTGAAAATTGGACTAATATGTGATTTAGATACTCCGTTGTTTTTCCAATTGTTAGATATCTGAGAAGGTGAAGCCACACCCTGTAGTTATTAGTCTGTTGACTCGGGTGGAAGACGTAATACCGAAATGGAAGATAGTTCCGACCAAGGATGTCATCGATTCAGCCTTCAAGGATCCTGTAAAACGAGAAAAGGTAAGCCTAAACAATGAACAATGTGATGATGAGATTAGATTGATCGACCTGATGAAATTAATTCACTAATACACGTAATTATCCGTGTTGCTACATTTTCCTGCAGATTCGCGGCAACAAACTGATATATCAAGAGAAGCCCAGATTGAAAACTGCACTGGAGTTGCTCAGGACTAGCATGAACCTTGAGGATAGTTTGAATGAGGTGACAATTGCACCACTCCGGCCCCCCCCCCCCCCCCACCCCCTCATCACATTGTGTTTCCATTACATATTAGGTATTAGGATAATTACATTAACACCCCTGACGTTTAACTTGATACGCCCAAAAAATAACTCTTTTTGAAAAATACACTACGTCTCTATAATCGGCTATTGGTACTTTTTTGCAGGTGACGTTGCCATTCTTTGTGTTGCATGGTGAAGCTGACACGGTGACCGACCCAGACGTTAGCAGGGCGCTATACGACAGAGCCAGCAGTAAAGACAAGACGATAAAACTATATCCTGGGATGTGGCATGGCTTGACATCAGGCGAACCCGACGACAACATTGAGATAGTCTTCTCAGATATCTTATCATGGCTCGATAAGCGCTCAGGAGAAGGTGGCACCGACAGTATCAAATCGATCCAGCAGTCGACTCCTGGCACGGATAGTTTAACCGCAACAGCATCCCCAACGACAGTGATCGATCAAAAGCCCTACAGAACAAGCTCGAAAGGGAAATATTTATACGGACAGAAGACCCGTGGTTTTTACCATCATTCAGCCATGTAGTTGTATTCCACAAGATAGAAACTACTACGAAAAGCATAAGAGACGAGCACTGGGAGTCTTGCTGCTTCTAGGACAACTTTTTTTATTTTCTTCTTGTTTTTACTTTCCGTGACAATGTCTCAACGAGACATTGATGGATAAATGTATGATTTGCATCGAAATGATGCGATCGCTCGTAGAATTTTTCATATAATTGAGAGATAATTGGTAATTGTTTAGGAATTTAAATTTAATTATAAATAAATTATATATTAAAATTAAGATATAATAAAATTTAAATAGATTAAATTAGAGTTTATTATAATATTTGAGGTAAAATTATATTAATTAAAAAAATTAGAAAGGATTTAATGATAAATTATTAAAAAAATAATATAAAAATAGAATAAAAGAAAAAGGGGTGAGCAGCGTTATGCCACCCACCGCCTTACATACCCATACATCATTATATATTTATAATATGTATAATGGTTTCAATTTGCCACACACACACACGCTCAATTAGACAAACACTCAGAAAACGAAATAGGTACGCGAAATTTTATATTTTACTTTATAATAATTTATATAATTATATTATTTAATTAGTCCGTTTATTAAATTATTTGTATTGAGTAATGTACTATTTAATTGAAATATTATGAGTTTGATTATTTAAATTAGTGTCGAATTAAATGTTATATTTGATTTAAAAATGACATAGTTGGTTAATTAAATTATTAGATTTGCTATATTTAATTATTATTATAGTTAAGTTACACAATTCCATCGGAATGATTAACTAAATACGTAATTCTATGTATTGTTGTTTAATTAAATATACAGTAACGATAAATTGGTAGAAAATTCATAGAAATATTTCGAAAATTATATTTAAGAAATATTATGTTATTAAAGAGGAAAAATGAGGTTTTATGATTTAGAGATGTTGTCAAAAACAATAGTAATAAATATATAAGGGGTTTGATTAAATGAAATCTTATGATCTAGTTGATAAATTAAATATATACTTGGGAAGCTTAGAAAGTGTAGTTATTTAAAAGAAAATGAAACATGGGCTTGGACTTTAATATAAGTGAAATATTAAGAGATTGGTGGAAAATGTAACATTATATAATATTTTATTTAGAGTTTATGATATTCTATATATTTTGATTATACGTATAATGCTCTATTATAGGACGTGACGACAAAGTAGAGGGTTGAGCAATCCCTTGTGTTAATTGGAGCATTTTGGGATTTGAGGTAAGTATAGCTAATTGGATTTATATATATATATTGATATGTTTAGTGTTATATATTTTATATATACATATATATATATATTGATTTCTTATATTTGATCGTGAACTTGGACTTATATATTTACATACGTGCATTTTGTATATTGATTGTTTATATAATTAGTTGTGGATTGTTTGTTGGATTACCTTAATATCAGTAGAATTGTTACTATATGTTATATGTGCTTGTAATGTATGGATGTGAGAGTGGTATGATTATGTGATCGTATAATTCATTGTTGCATGAAATCGAATTGCGAAGTTATTACTGAGTAAGTAATTATTATAGATAACAGAATGATGAAGTTAGTGATATTGTTGTTGTGAATTGAAATAAAAGATGGTGCTTACCTAGTTGGGAACATAGTCGATTGTTTACGATAATGTGATTGACAATAATGTGGTTGATGATGTGATATGAAAAGAAAATGAATTAAGCTAGTTACCATGGCGCGTAAGGCACTGCAGTGTTCCGGGGTAGCGGGAAATATCCTGTGCTGTTAGCTACACACTGGGCTGGTGTGGAGATGTCATGTTTGTTGTTATATACTATGCTGATATTACTACACATTGGGATAGAGAGTATGGGGATATCACATACAACGAGTACCCTGTGTTGTATATGATACGACATTGACTGAGATGATGATGGTCGGCAAAACCATTACTGATGTACTCCAACTAGAATAAGTAGGGCCCTTAGACAATAAATGATAATATTAAATATTATGTCGTTGATGGATTTACAGTTGTGGGTATGTATTATTCATTGCATCTGTTGTTGGTATATGACGAATATTTGTTAGTTGATGTGATTTGCCACGTACTTTTTAGGAGATAGGTAACACTGACTAGCCACATCGAATTTTGAGCCATGCTGTTATTCTTATTAGGTGGGTTAGCTGTGACATTTGAAGCCGGAGTTTTTGATTGTTTGGTTGTTAAATATTCTAGTCTTTTGTTGGGTTTGTATTTTAAATTTTGATACTATTTTCCTTTGAGGTTATGTACATGAGGACATCTGGTAAGGATAGATATAAACTTTTGGCGTTATCTATTATCTTTTATGCTATATACATATTATATTGGTAAAATAGAATTTATTTTACGGGTTGAAAGGGAATTACTTATAGAATAAGTTCCAATTAAGAAACAATGAATTAGTAATAATTAAATGTAGTGTGTGGGGGGTGCTAAAAATGAACATGTATAAACTGGTTTTATTTCCCATCTTTAGATTTTTGATTAATTACATTTAGACCTCATATGAATTCGAAATTACAGATTCTCTCAAAAAAAAAATTGAACTTAAACTTACACTCTCTCCAAAAATTGACCGTTTACACATGATTCTCTTTCGTTATGATTTGGATTGGAAAAACTAATGTTAGCAAAAAAAAAATTGCATAAACTTCCAATTTTACCTCTTATTTAATGTCTTTATGCTTTTGTACTTATTAAGTAAAAGATATAGTGATGTTAACTTCATTTCATACACACATATATATATATATATATTATATTTTCCTTTTGAAAATACAAAAAATTACATGAAAATGATAAATGAGGGGAAATATTGAAAATTTATATATTTTTCTTTCCTTATGTCAGCATTTTCTGTCCAAACTCTAACGAAAAGATGTTAGGTGTAAATCGAAAATTTTTAGAGATAGTATAGTAATTTCATATTTTTTTTAGAAAAAATATAATTTAATATTTTTAAAAGGAGTTAAATATAATTAACCCTAAATTTTTAGATGAAAAGTGCGTTACCAGAATATATGTCAAGTCCTAAGATTTTGTATCCAAATTAAATTCGAAATCTATTGAGTAATTTAATTAAGGCAAAATTATATTTTTGGTTCTGTAATTTATTCTACTTATACATTCTGTCCTTTTTTTTTTTTTTTTGAACTCAATTATGAACATCTGATATTGGTCCTTTTTTGGTAAATTTAGTCCAGTGTTGATAATTTTAATTTTCTTCACACTGTAATCTCATATTTGGTCCTATAACTATGTCTTTAGGATCAAAATTGTCAAGAAAAGATTAAATTTGTCAAAAAATGACTAAATGTGAGATGTTTAGGATAAGATTCGTAAAAAAAAAAAGAATTAAATGTGTAAATAAAGCAAATTACAAAACTAAAAATATAATGACTTAAAGTTACAAGATCAAAAATATAATTTTATCTTTTTTAATTAGTTACGATTATTAATCATATAAAAACAGTGTAAACAAATAGTGTACACTATTTATTAAGGGAGAGAGCCTTATAATAATGGCTGTCAAAATATGAATCGACCAAAATACGCTTACATATATCATTTTTCTTTCCCACAAATAATCATATTTTTTATTAATTAATTAATTTAATTAACTATTAATTTTATCTTACTTTTTTTTATTTAATAAAATAAAAAAATATAATTCTTTTACTCTTTTTATTGGGTCGGGTCGGGTCGGGTCGGGTTTAACCTGGATAAATCCGGGTGAAAGTGACGGATGGGCTGAAGGGTCCATTACACACATTAAACTACAAGACTACATACCTGAGTTTGGTAGGCCCTTTCATTGGGCCATAAAAATACTCACTTGGGCCTTATTTCGCTTTTGGGCTTCCTCACACGTGCGGACATCGTACTCATTTCCCCATGATTCGCTGAAAGTGGGCAAATTCGGAGATCCGTCAAAACCCTTGCCCCCAAATCAAAACCCCGCACTTCGCGACTGGTGAGTTCTTCATTCTCTCATTCCTTCGAAGTTTTCTTGTTTTCAGGTCTTAATTTCCCCTACTACTTGATGCTTATTGTCTCGGTTTTTCCACCTTTTCATCCTCTTCTCTCTGAAACGCTAGTTTTGTTTCAGGTCGTCGTCTGGCAGTTGTGTTTTTCTCTGAAGCTCGTGTAATCAGTCGAATATGAGGTAAGTGACTGGAGCTGTTCCTTTTTTACCTACGGTTTTAATGAGCATTATGCTAAATTAGTTTTTTATTTGATGGTTTATGAGGTGATTTTGAGAATTCAAGTTCACTCCCACCCGCAATTTGTTTTTGCATTTCTTTTGTTTTATTTTCCCCAAAGTTTTAGGATATTTTGTCGTAACGTTTTAGCTATTTTATTGAGTTCTTTTAACTATCAAGATAATTTATGGTTACGACTAACTGGTTCTGCTGATGTTTTTTGGTTATGCAGTCGGCCAATGGAAGAGGATGCCCCCGTATGTTAACTGACTCTTCCCTCTTTCCTTCATGTTGTTATAGTTGGCTATGTTCTGGTAATAGAAAACCAAAACTTTTGTAGCTTAAGTGGAGCTATGTTCTTGCAGGGGAAGAATGAGGAAGAGGAATTCAACACAGGTCCACTTTCTGTTTTGATGATGAGTGTTAAGAATAACACACAGGTACTGGTGAACTCTTTAGAAATCAGGGTTTTTATTTCCTGTTACCGTGGTTTCTTCATTTTTTTATTTTGAACCTTTAGGCTTCTTAAATTCTTGTTTTCTCTTCTATTCTTCCGTTATTGGTTCTTTTGCCTTCGGGCCCTCATTGTTCAATTTGTGGATGAGTTTTCCCGTTTTGATTTTACTATATTTCCAAGAGTTACTTGACTCATGTTTATTGGCTGGTAGGTGCTCATCAACTGCCGCAACAACAAAAAGCTTCTGGGTCATGTGAGGGCTTTTGACCGCCACTGCAACATGGTGCTAGAAAATGTGCGGGAGATGTGGACTGAGGTTGGTTTATTTCTGTAACACATAAAATCTGTTTGAATAGTTGAAGTGTCATATAATTATGCATTTTGTTTGTGCCGGTAGGCTATGGTACTAATTCCTTGGTGTAACTGTTATTGGCTGCCTAGGTGCCCAAGACTGGTAAAGGCAAAAAGAAAGCTCTTCCAGTTAACAAGGATCGTTTTATTAGTAAGATGTTCCTCCGTGGAGACTCTGTGATCATTGTCCTTAGAAATCCTAAGTGAGAGGTATGCATTCTGTTTTTATCAACCAATGCTTTTCAAGTTATGTGTGATTGACTGTAAATCTCAGATATCATTATCATTAGATTGTGCCAGGTTTTACCCTATTTTCTAGCTCAGATTATTAGGCAATCAAAATTTAGTATTAGTTTCTGAAGCACTCTAGTTTCATGCTTGTCTAGCAGTTATATTTATTTGTTGACTGTCCAAAATTGCTGACATTGTCTTTTCTCGGTTCAATTATTTTTTTATTATAAAAAAAAAAGAAATAAGAAAAATATAACTAAAATATTACACATAACAAAATTATAGCAAAGGTCGGTAACTTCACAAATATTTTCTTTTTAATTTTAATGTAAAGTCGCGGATAACCACCAATTTTTTTTGAAAATTTTTTTCTTGCATTACTTATTTTTTTTTATTTTTGTGAAGAAGTCGTGGATGACAAGTCTCATTTGCCATCCATAACTTCAATCATTGGCAAATGAAGTCTCATTTGCCATTTCTATTTTTTATTATTTGTTATAATAATTAATTAGTAAATAATTATAGAATTTAATATTTAATTAATTATAATTATTAATAAATTTTAAAATGTACTTATAAAAAAATATAATGAATTATTACTCATATTGTTTGAGGCACTTGCATTCCAATTTTAATTTCTTTTCTTCTCAGAATTTTTTTTTACATAAATTATTAATTTTATCCCTCATTTAAAATGAGCCAACATAGAATGTAGGTGAGGAAATAAGAAGACTTCGACGACAACGTCACCGGCCAATTGTGGGACAAATGGTCATTTTTAAAACAAATAATTATTAAAACATGTAATTATCGTAATATTTATAATAGCTTGCAAAAAAGCACTTCAATTTCACATTTTGTAACATTGTTAAAATTGGAAATTACGTGCCTCAAACAATATTCAGTAATAATTTATTATCTTTTTGGATATGTACATTTTAAAATTTATTAATAATTATAATTAATTAAATATTAAAATTTATAATTACTTGTTAATTAATAATTATAAAAAATAATAAATAGAATTAAGAAGTCTCATTTGACATCCACGAATGCAAGTGAAGTTGCGAACAACATTAAAAAAAAAATTGGTGAAGTCGCGGACATTAAAATTAAAAAAATAAATTGTATCCGTGACTTGCTATAATTTTCTTGTGTATTATGTTAGTTATATTTTTATTGTTCTCTTTTTTTTTATAATAAAAAAATAATTGAACCGTCTTTTCTTCCTTCATTTGATCCTCTGTCCTCCATGCATTTCATTTTTGGTTTTTTTGAGTCACCTTTTTGAAGGAGAGAGCAATGCGACATTTACTAGTCTTTTCTTTGTACTTGTAGTTCTGATGGATCCAATGTATAAGATGTTGGATTTCACTTGTGGATGTCTAACTGTGAATCTTTTCCATTAGAGCTCCTGCTGTTCAATGTTCTAGTTGCTCAAACCTGGCCATTCATTGTATGGTTTTCTGATCGTTGTTCTATTCTTCATTCTCTGCTGTGATTTACCATCTTTTAGTAGAGCTAGAAGCTGTGGTGCAAGGATGCTAGGTGATCCATTAATTTGTTTTATGATCTCGCATTATTATAGCATACTAAATTTTCTTCGTTGATGCAGGCTGGGAATGCAGTGTGAGTCTATGCAACGTGCAGTATGATAGATTATAGATGATGTGGTGGTTCCACCATTTTGTAACTTTTCTACACCAGTTCACAGCTTTTTGTATTTCACTTTCACCCTGTTTGAAACCTTAATCTGAATTTGTAGTATACTAGTGTGCTTGACTGGGAAGAAGTTATTAACCTTATACGTTGCTGTAGCCTGTAGCTGATGCTTATTGAAGTTAACAGCTTCTGTGGTTATTTTGTTCATGTGTTGGCTCTACCATCTCTAATTTGTTATGATATGAATCTCCAAAATAACTGGGTAAGTATCGACAGAAGTAAATAATAATGCAGTCATTTTATTACTAGAAGCCGGTTAAAAAAAGAAAAAGGAAAGAAGAAAAACAAGATGTAGTTTGGCCAAATTAACCTCTAGGAACTATCTTAAAGAGCAGATGTGATGCCACTGCTTCATGCTAGCTCTATCAAGCCGTGGCTGTGCTATATTGCACCATGTTTTGGCAATGAAGATCACGAATGATCATTCACGGTCAAATCAGTACTCTCCCTATCTCTTCAGCGAGGTTAGGAGATGTTATGCATATGCAACTCCATAGCTTTTTGTTATGCTGAGGAAGCAATATCTTCTTTGTGGTCGCCAAAGATGCGTTGCCTGAAGTCCTTGACCATTCTAGGGAGACCCTTGCGCAGTGGTATTTTGGGTTCCCAACCCAGCAGCTCCTTTGCCTTGGAGATGTCGGGCTTCCTCTTGTGCGGGTCATCTTCTGTGTTGGGTCTGAATTCTATTTTTGCATCTGGGTCAATGGTTTCTTGAACTACCTGCAGCCCCACAAGATTCCCAGAAGCGTTTTGTTACGAAGCTGTCTCGTCACATCTTTAAAATGAAACAAGAAACTTTACACAAATCCAACATGCAATCTGTGAAAAGGGGGTGTACCTGAGCAAGTTCAAGCATAGTGAATTCGCCAGGGTTCCCGAGATTGAACGGCCCAACATGCTCTCCTTCCATCAACCGCATTAGTCCCTCGACCTTATGATTAAACAACAACACATATTGGTACACAAACATAAAATTTTTAAGAGCTATTTGGCACAACAAACAAGCTTGTTTGACCTACCCATTTCATATGTGATTTTTTAAAATTCATCTGCATTTTCTGATGCAATACTCTTTCTACAGCTTAATTATGCTGCGTGTCTGGATTGAGAAAGTGTATCTACGTGACATCTATTCATAGAATTCTCCCAAAGTGTTTAGTTAAACTGAAAACCCATTGGTGTATTCTAAAAGAAAGGAAGAATGGTCTTGATTTGCTTAATTTAGTACGATCTAGTAGGAGGAAATATGAAGATGGTATGAAAGTTTAGAGTATCAAAATTCGCACTTGGGGCAAGGAGACCATTAATATTTGTAAACATTCTCGAGCTAATCAATTTAATGTAAACATTCTCGAGCTAGTCATTCCTAGCCCAATCATAAAAGGCGTGCACCATTAGAGGGCATTTATGTAATTTCTGGATGTCATTATGCAGCCTGGACATCAAACTAAAAACTATGTAAAGATGCACTTGACTCCACTCCACTGACAGATGACAATATAGAAAGACCACAGAGTCATTGATGACAAATTCAAAATGGCTTTTATTAGCCTAATAAGCCCTCAGATTCACCCATTAAACTTGAGATCTACTCCAATAATGTCACCACCCAACCTTAAATTAGAATCTTTCATGTTCAAAATCGAAATGATAGTAGCTGGCAGTAATATGGTACAACCGATTCCTTACGCATCATTAACCTTGAAAAACTTACTTACCAAATCAGAAACATACTGAAAACTTCTTGTCTGCTTCCCATCACCGTATACTGTCAACGGTTCTTTCCTCAATGCCTGCCCAACCATAACAAAAAAAAAAAGAAAAAAACATAGCACTCCTACATTAAAGACGAACAGAACACAGATATTTTCCGACAAGAAGAAGAACAGTAGAAACACCTCTTACCTGAGCAACAAAGTTGCTGACAACACGACCATCATCAATGCACATACGAGGTCCATATGTATTAAAGATCCTAGCAATCCTCACCTGTCAAGTTTTCCTTTGCTATAAGTATTTGTTCTGGAACAAATCAATGTACACAGCTGGATACTTGCTTACTCTTAAAAAAAAAAAATCGCTTGATATTAAAGGTATTATTCCATTCGCATTCCAATTATGAGTTAATAACTTTATTAGTCGCCAAAATCAAGTGGACTATCTGATAAAACAATAGTAATAACATGGATAAATTATATCAACACCGCATGGGGTTAAAATCTAGTTACGCAAAACATCTCGTCGTTCGTAAAATTACAGGCACACCCCATGATGGGGTATTTGTGTAGTGTACCATTAGAGGTGTTTTTTTTATAATATTTTACTGCTAAATAGATAGTATATTTATAATTACAACAGCAACTCCAAAAAGTGTATTTATAATTTTATAAATAACAGAGGTGTTTATGTAATTAAACTTGATCCTAGATGGTGCCCGTGTATTTTGCCCTAATAATAATGTACCATAAAGAGAAAGAAGTAATAATAATTATAGTACTATGGTAATATGAGTCAATTTTTCTTCTTTTTTTTTATTTAATGAATAAATATTGTATTGATTTACGTGTTTTGGATTAGAAAATTCATTCCAACAAGAGGAAAATTCAAATCCCAACACGGTCCATCGAATTTGAATTAATTATATGAAAAGTACAATATAATTATTTTGTGATTGATATACAATTTAAAAAAAATAATTAATTTTAAAATTATATTATATTTATTTTATAATTAATTTGATTTAAGAATAAAAGTTTTGGTAAGAAATAGGGGAATTTGAAGAATGAAAAGGAAGAGAAACAACCTCAACGCCAGCGCCTCTGTGATAGTCCATGGTCAACGTTTCAGCAGTCCTTTTTCCCTCATCGTAGCAGCTTCGGACACCTGTGCCCAAACCAACCCACATTATTATTATTTTTCTCAATAACCGACTGCAATCCTGCGTTGCCTGCCTTCAACTCACTGTTCATATTTACATTGCCTAGTTCCGTATCAAATGACGCATCTGCCCTCCCATCACCCCACATTTTATTACAACTATGCCCGTTCATAGATTTGGTTAGAAGTCACTAGCGTACAAAAGTCCCCAGCAGACGCCCACGACTTTTGGTACCTCTCGAAAACCAGAGTAGAAAAGGACAAAAAGGGGATTTCCAATTAGAGGTCGCGATTCAAAATTGGAATCATGTGAGGAGAGTTCCAGGTCAAAAAGGTCATTAAATTAAGAGGTAATTACACTTCACTCTTCTCCCTAATTTTAAATTATATTTATACTTTTTAGTATTTAAAATTTATTAAATTTATTGATATTGATAAAAAAAATTAAATAAAATCTATTTATTGAATAAAAATAAATTTTAAATATTTTAAATTGTAATTTTTTAAATTAAAAAAATATCAAATAATCAACCCAAATTTGAAGAAAAGGTGTGTAATTATCCATTAAATTTAAAACCCACACCACGATAGCGCGACTTCTTCCATTATCTATGACCCAAGCGCTCATCTTAACCTCCACCCACTATATCGTGCTAACCTGCGCTGTGCCGGCGGGATTACCGCCTAATCAGTCTACCAGAGAGAGAGAGAGAGAGAGAGAGAGAGAGAGAGAGAGAGTAGCAGAGAGAGAGAGAGAGAGAGAGAGAGAGAGAGAGAGAGTAGCCACCTATTGGATTGACGTTGCCCCAGTAGGTTTCAACTTGTGGGTGTTGCAGAGGATCACCGTACACCTCGCTGGTGCTAGTTAGCAGAAACCGCGCACCGACTCTCTTCGCCAGCCCCAGCATGTTCAACGTTCCCACCACATTCGTCTTGTGCACAGTCGGACATTAAGGAAACCCGACAACAGATTTACAGACATAAAATTCTCGAGAGTTATTATTGCTCCGTTTGGATGAGGATTCAACAAGAATGTAAAAAGGAAATATTAAATGACCAAAACTCAGAGAAAAGGATATGATAGTTTTGACAGGGTTGTGCTTGTAATGAACCGGCGAGGCAGGGCAAGCCAGATGATAGATCTGATCCACCTCCAACAACAGTGGCTCAACGACGTCGTGCCGAATGAGCTCAAACCTGGGGTTCCCGAAATGCTGCATGACGTTCTCCTTTCTCCCCGTGAAGAAATTGTCCACTACGATCACGCTATCGCCTCTTTTCATAAGCCGGTCAACCAAATGACTCCCCACAAACCCCGCCCCACCCGTTACCACGATCCGGAGACCCTTCCGTTTCAATCCGAGCGGAATTTTCCCAACCGACTTGAATCCAAACCCGTTTATCAGGTGGCCGTTCTGGTATATGGCTCGGTGCGGCTGAGTCAATTCGGAGGAGAAGTACGAGTAGCCGATCGGCGGGGGGGAATTGGAGGAAGGGCGGAGGACGAAGACCAGAGTGGCAATAGCAATGCCGACGAACAGAAATACGAGCCGCTGTTCGCGTAGCATGTAGCGAATCGGGCGAACAACGCTGAGCCAGGGCTTCGGCGGCTTCGGCGAGTAAGCGTCACTCGCGGTCTGCGGCTCGTGGCCTCGGAATATTAACTCGGAACCCATGTTTACGTTTCTTCTATTCTCAATTCAAAGATGCTTGATTCCGATGTGTGTTTGGCAGCGTGTGAATTGATGGGGATGGGGAGAGAGGAGTCGTCGCCGGAGAAACGACAACTTCCACTCCGGCGCGTGGTGGTGGGGGTGTAGTCTCTGACGATTCAAGTTATAACGAGAGGGTGCAGTATAAAAAGGCTGGTCTGAGCAGGATATTACGGAGTCGCCCTCGGTTAGTTTGCTGCTGTTGGAGGTCAAAGGTGTAATTATCACAAATTGGTAGTCATTTGTAGTTAGAGGTAAATTGGAACACGGGGTTGGTGAAGATTATGTATCATTTTCTAATTCTATTGTAATTTTTTTTTTCTTAAATAGAATAAAGGGATAATTCCACCATTTTTCTTTGAGTTATGTGTATGTAATTACATGTAACTTACATATAATTCAAAAAATTATATTTAATATTCTTAAGTTTTGTTTTGTTCCAACAAATAAATTTATTCATTGATAAAATTCGCAAAATATGTTGATATAAAAAAAATCATATGAAAATTCATATTCACCCTAAATAGACTTATTGCAAGTCAAATAAAACTTTTATGACCAAACTACTCTTATAAAGATGAGAATTTACTTCTTTACATTTATCAGAGTGTGAAGAAGTATAAGAGTAATTTGATGAGAAAATATTTATTTGATCTATAATAAATTTGTAATACATCAATCAAGATAATTCAACTTTTTTGCTGATGGTAGCGAATTTTATGAATTTTACTAATAAATAAATCTATTTGTTGAACGAAAATAAATCTTAAAAGTACTAAATGTAATTCTTTAAATTAAAAGGAGTCTAATTGTGACTATACCAAATCATAAAAAAATTATATAATTATTCCTAAAATAAATAAAATCAATTTTATAGGCATAATATATATATTAAATAAAATAGAGAATATAACAAAATTTGGTATAGAAAATTCAATCCAAAAGGCCCATAATTTTCATAAAAGCTATGCCTTCTTATGTTTAAGATTTTTTTTCATAATTTCTCCAAACTCTCTTATTTTGATTTATATATTTATTTACAACAATAGTGTGGAATAATCTCTTACATTTCTCTTATATAATTGAAATTTTTCTCATATAATTTTTTTTACTTTATAGGTCATGTATTAGAAACAATCAAAGTGTGGTTTTGACCCTAAATTTTACGTTGTTGGATTTGTGTGATTATCCGGCATTCTTGTATACTGAAATTGTGATTTTCGTCCCTGTTTACCGTATTTCATACACGAGAATGAGTGTGTGAGGAAGGCTGGCTAGCTTGTGTGAAACTAGGCCGCACAGTGGGTGTAAAAGTGCCGCCGCGTCAAAACCCCTATGACAATAACAAATTTATACACACTATCACCTATCGACTAAAAAATAAATAAAAAAAATTAAATTAACTCTATATTCATTATAAATAATTAAAATAATACTTTGTAAATCTTGAAAAGGAAGGGGTCTAATCATCCCACAGGGACAGCACCGGCCTTAGCAGGTCAATTGGATCAAAACCACTTAAAGGCAACTTGTTGCCATCTTTGAGTAATAAAAACGCTCGTTTTTCGTGGGACAAAAAATTAAAAAGAAAAGTCAAAGTAACAACTACTTTAAGAAATTAGTAAAATATTCAGCGATTTCAATTATAGTTACCTAATCTCGAGAATTAAATGTTCAAATTTCGCTTAACATACAAAAAAAGAAAATTGTAATTTTAACGATGGTTTAGCCTAGTGATTATGAACGGTGTTCTTTGAACAAGTTTGAGGTCATTGGTTTGAGTCTTATCGATATGTGGGTGTTTATTTCACTTCATGTTATTTTATAATATTTATTTATATTGATGTATTGATTGAATTGATATATTGCTCAGTTATTGAAATATCTATATAATTACATAATTATCAAAAAATTAAAAAAAAACTTTGTAATACTTAGATTCAAATTCCATCAATATATTTGCCTATTTCAATAATATATTGACAAAAAATAATATACATTTAGATATAAAAATAACACTTTATTTTTTAATTTAATTCTATTAGAATTTTTTTTATTGTAAGTCGACACGTGGATTAAATTCATTATTTAATATTTTCGGTCATTGAAAAAATATTTTCTTTAAAAAAAATTAATCTTCGTATAATTTTAATTTAATTTAGAAATAAATTTGAATATCTTAATGTATAATAATACGGTGAATCGAGTGCACATGCACTTCATTGAGGAAGAGATAACGGGTTCGTGACCACGTACTCTAATTAATCAAAGCTAATTGCTGATGCAGCATATCCGAAAGTGAGATCTGATTTTGAGTTGGGACTTGGCTGCACGTCGCACTGGATTGCACCTTAAGCCACGGACCACGGTGATTGTTCGTCTTCCACGTGGCCCTTTATGGAATATTTTAAATTTAGTCATATTAAAATAATTTTTTCTAAAATTTGATATAATAATGATACGTGTCCTATTCATTGTTTGATAAATTATCAATATTTTTCTAATTTTAACTGTAGTTCAATAATTAACTCTATCCGTTAGTGTCCATTGAATTTTTATTTAATTTTTGTGGTGAATGAACCAGAATATCTTTATGGATTAAAAATTATAATTTTATTTATTTTTTAAAAAAATTGATTCTTTCTTTTTTGAACTAAATGGATAATTTATTTTAAAATTTTTCTATCCATTTTGTTTATTTTTTTTTTAAAAGAGAAAAATATAATAAAATAAAATTGATAATTTTATACAACTTCAAGTTAAAAATTATATAATTTTTTATCAAATATAAAAAATATTTATAATATTTACTATGCTAAAATAGTTTGGGTTTTGTTTTCAAATTTGCAAGTGTATTGGGGTTTGCAACATGATGGTATTGGTGGTTTGTTTTCCATTTTCCACCTCACCAAACATCAATTACTGACAAATACAGTAGTTTTACATTTGTAGCAACCATCCCCAGATGCTGACATCCTTTGTAACTTCAACCTCTATAACATTATCTACACTCGTAGATATTATTTGCTTTGTGTGATGGGATTAAAATGATGTAAATTAAAAAATAATAAAATTTAGGATAATAGTGATAGATTTTTATAATATTATTTTTATTTTATTAAGTATTGAATTATTGTGTGACAATTTTATTGCTTGTTCATTGAATAGCAATTTATTTGGGATAAAATTACAAAATACCAAAACTATCAAAGTAATTAAACAATGAAAAAAATAGGTACGAAAAACTATCACTATGTTTGGATTCATATTTTTGCATTTTTCGAGACAAAATAAAACATATCCAATGTTTGTTTTGTGTTTTTACACTTTTTTTTGTGTTGTTATATTTTTCAACTTTCTATATATAATATATATATAAATAAGATATAATTTGATAATAAATAATAAATTTTATCTCCAAAAAATACAATATCAAACATACAATATTTATATATATACATATATATAAAAGAGATATGATTTAACAATGAATAGTGATTTTTGTCTTCCAAATCCCAACATCAAACCTACACACTTATTTTAAAATATTTTAAATTACCTCAAAACACAAATCCAAACATACAATCTATTTTCGACACACACTTACTTATTTCTATTTTTTTCTCTTTATCTCCAAAATACAAAATAAAATACAAAAAATACAAATCCAAACATCACGTATATGTTTGTTTATTAGCTTTTTTCTTGTGTTTTTTATTAATTAAAAAAAAGAAAAGAAAAAGAAGACTTCGTCTTCTTCATCCTCACAAAAATAGCATCTTCCTGTTGCTACCCAATATCGCCCCATCAGCCCTCCTCCCCGCACCCACACCTCTCGTTAGCCTCCACCCCCAGGCACAACGTAGCCCCCCACCCTCGCGCCCAATGCCTCCCCTCCCCGCCCACAACACCGCCACCCCTCAACCCCCCTAAACTTCCTCACTATCTTTCTTCATAAAAGAATCAGAAAAACGACCAATGAGCAAGAAAAGCACAACACATTGAAATGGATCTCGAAATTGAGAGTAGATACTTCCTTTTTTTTTAAATACAAAGGGAGTTGATTCTGGAGGTCCAAACTTGTGACCAAACTGTTGAAACAATTGCACTGGAGGAGCTCCTCCAATATGAACTTGATGAACAACTCAAACATTTGGAAACCATATGGTTGTTCCAATGTATTTCCACAACAAGTTTCTCAGTCCTCATTAATGGAGCACCATATGGCTTCTTCAAACCAACTCGAGGCATCAGACAGGGAGATCCTATCTCACCTTATCTTTTTATTATTTATGCTGAAGTTCTTTCCCATCTACTTTTGCAGGAAGGCACTTGGGAGTATTAAAAGAATCAAAGTTAGCAGAAATCTTTCCCCGATTTCCCATCTCTTGTATGTTGATGATCTCACAATCTTTTGCAGGGCTGAAATAAAGGATGCACAAACTGTCCGAGAGTGCCTGGACAAATTCGGAAGATGGTCTAGCCAAATTGCAAATTGTCGAAAGTCTGTTGTCCACTTCAGCCATAGTGTGCCAAACAGGCGGAAAAGAGAAATCCTCCAAATGACTATATGCAACCATCAAGTTAAACATTTTGGACTTCCGTTTCTGCAAACCAACCTCAAGGAACAAAGCTTTCAATGAACTCATGGATAAACTTGTCAGAAAACTCTCTATGTGGAAGGCAAAACATCTTTCAAGGGCGGGCAAAATGATTCGAATAAAAAATGTTGCACAATCATTTCCAGTCTACTCAATGTCAACATTCCTCATTCCAAAAATAATCTGTTTGAAGATGGACAAAATTGTAAGATGATTTTGGTGGAAAGCTAAAACATCCGAAAGCAACAAGCACTTCCTGGCCTTTAAATCTTGGCATTCCATTTGCCAACCAAAAAACAAAAGAGGATTGGGATTTAGATAATTCTTTGATTTCAACAAAGCCCTTGTCTCAAATATCTCTTGAAATATTTTTCAGAAACCTGATAAGTTGTGCTGTCAAATTATTTGTGCAAGAAATTTGAAAAATGACTTGCAATTTAACTCATCTTCACAGGTGACGGAGGCCTATGGATTTGGCAACATGCAGTCAACTGTAGCAAAGTGATTCAAATGGGAACATGCTTTCCAGTCTCGACCAGTTCAGCTACCAGAATCTGGGAGGACCCATGGATTCCCTCAATGCAGAATTTCACCCCAGTGCCACTCACTCAAACTAATCCTCTTGGCCCAAGATTTGTTCGTGATTTAGTTGATCAAGTTGGGAATCAATGGAAACTCGACATCCTGAATCAATTATTCAATGTAGAAACTGTCCGAGAAATAAAAAAGAAATCCAAATTCTAGAATGAATGGAACCCATTAAACCATTTTGGGCTCCCTCCAACTCAGGAAAATTTTCAACCAAGACGGCCTTTCAAGTCATCCAACGAAAGTCTGAAACCACTGATCATGAGAATGAAATTGTTGGGAAAAGAATCTGGAGCTTTGACATCCACAACAGACTCAAAGTGTTCATCTGGAGAACCTGTTTGACACATTACTAACACGAGGTAAAATCTGCCAAATTATACAAACTCAAATTACGGAATGTTAAATGGCAAGTGAGACTCGAACCTCTGAATCACTTGTCAATTAGAGAGTGGTTTCTTTGCTTGTCCGAGCCAAATTCACAATTGTTCCCGGACGTTTCCATTTAGCAGGAGTTTATTATCAAATTCATGTGAAGAATGCCCAAACAGTAAAGGATGTGGCAAGATTCATTGACAGAAAAGCAATCAAACACCCCAATGCAAGAAAGACTAAAGGGATCAAGACCCAAGCTAATTGTGAGTGGATGCCCCTGCCATTGGGATGGACCAAGGTGAATACGGACGCCACATTCAAGGAGGACAAATGTATGAAAACATTTGTTGTTCTTGATCATTGTAATTTCCTTACCTATGTGGAGACCGCTCAAATCTTAGTCTATGATCCGAATCTTGCTGAGTTTAGAGCATTGAGAGTGGCAATTGAAAAGATTCATGCTATACAGATAGAACATGTTATCTTATGATTCTTTGGTAGCCATCAACTGGATCAAAAGCAAGCATGGTGACGTTGATCGTTTAGCCCAAATTGATGTACAAGTCATCCAATTTATTTGGAAACAATGGCCTAAATGGGACTTTAGGAAAATCCCGAGGCTATTAGTGGACTTGCACACTGTATGGCTAAATGGGCCCGTGGTGCTATCTGAGATGGTCCAATTCCCCCCCCTCTATTCCCACGGAATGTATTTTGTGGCAAGGGCTGTCCAACCCTTGAATTTTACTAGATGT
>NC_026150.1:20327709-20342791 GCF_000512975.1 Sesamum indicum
AAAAAAAAAAAAAAAAAAAAAAAAAAAAAGGAGAGAGTCGATTCTTTGTAATTTTGGGCACAAGTAGGAACAAACATATAAAATGGCAGGGCATGAGTAAAGGCAATATGGGATTACGGAAGTTAATAATATTTTCTCTTGTTCATTTCATATTACAATACCACCTCCTTAGGTGGTATTATAATACGAGGCTTATCACAATTAATAATGAACTAAGAGCAATAAGACCAAGCCTAAAAAAAAAAGGGTAAACAACCTATTACTAAGGATTCACCCAGATATCCTTAACAATACCAGAAAGTTAAAAGCCCGTAAAGTATATTTTGTCTTTGAAAATACAATTATTTTTGTACTTTACTATTTAATTTTTTTTCTATTATATTTTATCATTCAAAGTATATGAACTTTATATATAACTATCTCAAATCACATTTCGATGAAAATTTCACTTAAAAGTGATCTCATACCATGCGCACGAGAATTTTATAGGAATTTTGGCCATATATCACTATTATTAAGAGTATTATCAGCTGAAGTTTGTAAAAAATTTGGACAACATAAACATTACGTCATTGTCCTTAAAAATTTTAACATAAAAAAATGAAATGGATAGCTTTGTTGAATTTACTTAACTTCACAATAGGTATATTTGATGGGTGGGTTGAGTTCAAAATGGATGGGGTCTTATATAGATTTAAATGTATGGTTAAAATGAATTCGTTGATTCAAATACGATTTTGTACAATACGCAAAAATATATATTACTATCACAACTGGTGAGTCTTGGGCTTTGCGCCCGTGGGTATTTTCTTGAAGCATTTTCATGGAAACTTGGGCCATCTTGTGGGCTTATAACCCAAATCAGCCCGCATTCTTCAATATTTTTTGGATCGCTGGTTTCTGGGACATCCTAAGCGAAATCTCCCTGATTGATTTGTCGCTTAGCTCCAGCTTAAATTCCCAATTCGTCCAATTATCGGCTCCGGGTCTCCGATCGAAGAATCCCATTGTGTCTCAACGTCCACGCCCGAAATTGACTGATTATCGCTGCAGAAACCCTAGGGAGAAAGCTTTGGAGAGGAAAAAATGGCGTCGGGATGGGGAATAACAGGGAATAAGGGTCGTTGCTATGATTTCTGGATGGATTTTAGCGACTGCATGTCTCGCTGCAGGGAGCCCAAAGATTGCGCACTGCTCCGTGAAGATTATTTGGAGTGCCTCCACCACTCTAAAGAGGTATGTCCATGGGTTCTTCACCTTTTTCTTCTAGTCTTTTGAAGTTTTTGGTTTTTAATTACGTGTCACTTGGTTGTGTTCAGATCACTCGTGGTTTTAGTTAGTTTCATGGCCTTGGTGTGACAATTCTAGACTTGGAATTGAAATTTTACCAATGCTTCAATTCAAAATCCAGTAGACTATTTTGTATATTGCAGTATGATGAGTACAGTTATTCAGATGCATTCTCGGTTATATATGCCTGTATTTTTATGTATGTATATATATACAAATAATTATTTATTTACCAGTTCTGATTGCTTGAGTTCAATTTTATGGAACCAAACACCCGTAGAGTTGGACAAATTTTTATGATAGCGCGCGATTTCTCCCTCTACACAATTTGGAAAAGTGTTGGCCAATTATTTACAAATCATTGTTTCATCTGTTGCTGTCTTCTTCTAGTAATAAGTTGGACTGCAAATATATAACTTGATTGCGGTTGATTGGGGTTGCTATGCTTTGGAGAATACCGTAAAGAGTGATGTAGCAATAATAAGTACAGGGGACTGATTAGTTTGAGCCTTTGAGGGTAATGGTGGGGGAGGGAGAGAATACGTTGGTAGTACTTTCTACCGTTGTGATCAGTGAGACATCTTTGGGTTGCTATGACATAGGTGCTATCTGACCACTTATCTTTCCAATTTGTCAACTTAGGGCCATGGATGCTTTCTTATAAGTGTTTCAACTAGTGATGGAGATTTGTGTAACAAATTCATGCTCAAATCCTGCATGGATTAAAGTTGAGAAATAATGCTCCCAATATGTGTAAACCAAAATTATTGGTTAGGGCGCCGAAACAATCTGTATATATTCATTGTTAGTTACAATTTGTACATCCCTGTGAGGGAATTGAGCTCTCTTATAATGTCACAGTCTGCTGAATGTGGAGTTCTCATGATGGATTCACTGAACTATGAGTAGAGTTGGCCTGCGTATAGGATCATGCAAGTTCAATTGCTGGATTTTCGGTCACGTTGCTGTTGGTTTGGTCATTGGATTTTCTGTCACATTGCTGATGAGTCCCAAAACTTCAAAATATCTCAATGCCAATAGAATTATGTGTGTGGTTAACTCATTTCATGGTTATTGTTTGAAGATAATGGTTCTAATCCAAAACATACCATCATTGTTGCTGAAATAAAAATTTGGCAGAGATTTTCTCAGTTATTCCTTTTTGTGCTTGGAACAAGTGGGAAAACGTTAAATGTGCTTCAAATTCACATAGTTCTGTATGCAACTATATTTAAACGAAACTATAATTTACGTGAATAAATTATCACTCTAAATTAAATTATTAAGTTAATGTATTTAGAGAAAATTCTGTATAAAACTTAAGAGATTCTCGATCAATAAAACAGTTCTTAGAATAGCTTCTATAGGGCCTTATCTTTTTTTATTACATGTATATGGGGCATCATATATGTAAGCCTCAGAAATTCCCTTTTGACTATAAAAAAGGATTCGGTTTATTTACAAGACTAGGTTTATTTGGATGTCCACTCTGCCTTTACCTCCTCTTTTCTCGGATTTAGAAACTATGGGCTGAATACCACCATTCTTATTTCTGTTAATATTATCACTTTTATTGCAGTTCCAACGTCGGAATCGGGTCTACAAGGAGGAGCAGCGTCAACTAAGAGCAGCAGCAGAGAAGGGCAAGGGAGGTGGGGAGGATGTTCATCACTGAGCATCATCTCCAACTTCTAAAGATGGGAAGTAGCTGATTGTCTTCTGAACTTGTTGAAAATAAAGAAACGAATCAGTATCTGTACTCTGGAATGCTAAAAGCAAGACCATTCTTTGTACCTCCAAAATGGGAATTTTGGTGCAAAATGATGAGATAAAATCGTTTTCCTTGAACAACATGCTTCTCCATTTTGCAGGCTTGCCACGCCATTGTTGCATTTGTTTTTGAATTCTCTGATGATGCTCTCCAAAGAACAACTTTATGCATTGTACATGTTACAAAAGCCGTATCATTATTGGATGAGTATAATGGCTATTTTTCAACGGCTATATTGTCACTCCAACGGCTGTTCCAAGAGCCGGTCTGAATTAGCTTATATATATATATACATATATATATATATATGTGCTGCATGTTATTTTCATTTTATTTCATTTCTCCTACAATTGATCATTAACCAGACACACTCTCAATCTCTCTCTGATTTTCATGCATATAGACTTGATCAGCTAGAATTATGTAATTTGGAACGACTACCATTGATCTCTTGTGTTGGTTGACCAGGTAACAACTTGAACCCTTTTTATTAATTAAATTGCAGTTTAATTATTTTAGTTTTCTGATTTTTTCATCTTGTATGTTATGTATTATTAGTTATAAGTAATATTTATAAATTTATAGCCTGAAATATAATTATATATACGTGTGAATATATAATGAGCATCATGTTAAGACACTGAAGAGATGGATGTATGATAAGGACCTCTGAGAGGGCGGGTCTTACGCTGAAGTTTGAGAATGATGTTAAGACTTTCATATAATAGGCCAAGTGTCGACATGGATATATGGACAAAGACAAAATCAGATGCCCGTATAAGAAGTGTAAAATCGAAAGATTCAAAACACCTGACAATGTTAGTTTTTATTTATATATGTGAGGGTTTATGTCAGTACATTATAATTGCATTTCGCATAGCGAGAAGAGGGTGCAGGAGGATCAAACCCCAGTTGTTAAGGAGTACGGTAATTCCCCATTGGGGTGATGAACAATAGATGGACTGGGCTCAGAGGATGGATTTTTATGCAACCGGGCTAGGTTATTTCTCTTATTACCACAAGTGTGTCACTAATAATGGTACGAGGTTGTCAGATTGCTTTTTCAATGTAGTGCACGTTGCCAAGAGATTACTACAGTACAAAGAGTGACTGCAAAACACACAAGCTGTATGATCATATTTATTCATATTGTTCATTATACTTACATTGTGCAATCTCCCCCGAGAATGTACATGAGTTCTGAGTATATGTCCCAGACAATGGTGATCCTTGGCCCTTCTAATCTGAAGCGTCTGATTGATGTGTACTTGGAGCCTTTGATCGAAGAGTTGTTGCAATTGTAGCATGTGGATGTACGAATGCATGACAATGCCACAAACTAGGCATTCATTATCCGCGCGGCATTGATGTGGACCATGAACAACCTACCCGCTTATGGGAAGGCATTCCATTTGTAGCACGATAGGAAGGCATGCTAATTTGATTGTCATTGACAGTTTCTCCTTCAGGACCATCTGTATAGTAGGAACAAGTAAACCTTTATAAAAAATCGAGTGGAAAGAAAGGTTGCATATAGAATTGCAATAGAGTGGGTTTGGATGGACCCAGAACTCGCCCTGCCAACTACGAGACAAATTGGGGACCCGCCTCGCCTCGATTTTTTATGTCTAGCCCCGCCCCATCCCGCTAGAAAATCTGTCGAGGGGGGTTTGCACTGGTAGATCAGAATTTTTTTAAAATGCATAAATTAAAAAAGGAGAGAAGCCATAAAGAAGAGTTAGGAAGCGATGGCGAGAATGCATAAAAGAAAAAAGGAGAGAAGCCATAAAGAAGAGTTAGGAAGCGATGGCGAGAACGATGAGATGGCGAGCACGAGGAGGTAATGAGGCAAGGCGGCAGTGAGACAAGAGATTGAGAAAAAAGAAAGACTAAATAGTGAGAGAGAAGAGAAATGGCGAGACACTAAGAGAGAAGGAAGAAAGATGGAGAGAAAAGTAAATTTGGGAAAGGTTTGAAAAAGCTTGAGAGGGAGAGAGAGAAAAGAGATGGACATTTAAGAGAGATAATGAGATAGGTGAGAGTAGAGTGTTTTAAGGGCAACTAGAAAGGGTAGAGATTAGGTCAAATATTAAGTAAATTAGATACTTATATAAAGAAATTAAGAAAAATATATTGATTATGTATCGAGACGGGTCTCCCTAGACCCGAGACCCACCCTAGACTGTTCGGCACGAGTCTTAAAACTTAAGACCCAAGACCCTCCCCGAACATAATTTTTAGATCGGAATTGCCCCATTCGAGGTGGGTTCGAGACGGATTTTCGCGGGTCTAAGTTAAATTGCCATCCCTAATTGCACGTCTAAGACTGACAGGAGAGCAGATCCGCGATTGGGTTGCAGAGTTCAGTCCTGTAGTTGAACAACTCTTGACACTCCCTTCGTTCTGTGGTGGCGACCACAAATGGACGAAAAAAAACATCATACTGGGCAATGCATTTGATTTGACACAATCTTGATATCATGCACATTGAGAAAAATATATTTGAAATTATATTTTTCACCCTGATGGACATAAAAGAAAAGATGAAGGATAATTTGAATGCACGGAAGGACTTGAGAATTATATGCAATCGGCCTGAGCTTGAAGTGGACGAACACAGACCGAACACTATGCCTAAAACAGTCTATTTCCTGATGAAGGAGCAGAAGAGAAGGATATGTGATTAAATAAATTATCTTAAATTTCCTGATGGCTTCACGTCTAACATTGTCTGCTTCATGGACAGTATAAAGCTTTTGGGCCACGAACAAAAAGAAAAAAATGTACAAGTGGGTTTTTTCTGATACTAAAATAAGTGAAAAGTCCAAGTTTTGACATCTATTGTAGAGCAAATTGGTCGAGTATATGTATATTTAAATATATATATATATATATATATATATAGAGAGAGAGAGAGAGAGAGAGAGAGAGAGAGATGATCTTGCGGATTTACTTAGGTTCGAAGGTAAGACAATGGATCAACTTAATGCACATGTGATCCAAACTTTCAAGTCCACAAGTAATTGAAGCAAAGTCAAGACAATGCAGGCCCATTTAAACGTGATTCACATCTTCGCCACTCATTCACTTTCAAAATTACATTTTCAAGTACATATTTGTAAACGAATCTTGAGGGGGAATTTGTAGGCAAATGAATTTTCTATCCAATTAAATAAATGACAAGTATCAAATAATATATTATGGGTAAATCACATTTTTTCATTAATTTTGTTTTTACATTAATTTACCATTTCAACTTTATGAAATTTACAATTTGCCATATGACCATGTTTTGGTTGATTTTTCTATAGAAAAAACATTACATGTTATGCATATGCAAGAAATATTACGTCACATAACCTTTAAATATCACATGTGCATTGCATGTCATGATTTTTTTGAAAAAAAACCTTGTTGAAAAATAGTTACAAATGACAAAATGCAAAATTTCGTAAAATTGATATGGTAAATTGACACCAAGAAAAAAAATTTAGATGCCAAAATGTAAAAATTTTTATAGTTCAAAAGGCAAAAACAATTAACCCAATGTATTAATTATCAATTATAATCTATTTTCTATTTATATTTTAAAATTTACTAAATTAATTTCAAATATAAATAGTCAATTAATTGATAATTTAATATATATTTTGTCATCAAATCAATGATCGACAAGTGTTAAAATGAAGTATTTCTGCCAATCAAATCATATTTCACATTCAAAGATTCAAGTCAATCAGACCACGCCATGGAGAAACTGCATGTATACTCCAACCAAATCAAAACAAATATTAGCGATATGTATCTCTTTAAAAATACAAATATTAAATAGATAAGGTCAAATTGATGAATCATATCTTGCCAAATATTTGATGTATTTATTTCTTTAAATTAAATTATAAATAAAAAATACAAAAGTATTCAAGTGCACCACAACCCTATCCCTTTGACACTTATATAAAAGAGTCCCTATAGGTCATTCAAAACACACGCAGACATCGAGAACGAAGAGTAAAATAAGATAAAAAAGCCACATAATTTTCTCCACGATGTTCCTCAAATTTAAGAATATTCAAAGCACTGAAAGCAGAGATCGACTCTTTTGTTAAAGGTGCATCATAAACTATAGTATTTAATTCTATATTACAGATGCTAAACCCTCAAATTAACATTATAAATATTCAAATATATTCTCAAGAAAATTCAAATGGCAAATCCACAAATCCTCAAATATCAAGTCAAGACTATAGCATTTGATTCGGTATTACAAACATGAGCCATCCGATTAACGTTATAGAAATTCAAAATACAAGTCCAACGAAGATCTACATGGAGATTACCCTTTGAATTTGTTACATATACTACTGACGAGAAGAATCAAAGATAGAATTAAGAGTGTACTCACTATGATTGTTTATCCAAATATTTTATTTATAATAATTTATTTATATTTTAATTTTTCAAACACGATAAAATTAGCGCTCATGTTAACATCATCAAGTATTTTATGTTTCTCAATTTGGAGAATATAATATGTAAAGAAATATTGGACACCTATATAATTAGGGTGATAGATGATTTCTAAATAAAGTCTATAAAAGTAATATAAGAACATGATATATGTTTGTCCTTTCTAATTTATTTTACCCTCTCATGTAAATTTTGATATTTTCAATTTAATAAAATCAAAATGATAAAGTTAAAGTTAAGTAATAAACTGAGATAACATTATACAGCAACAAAATTTACTATAGTAAATTTCAGATATTAGTCATAACTAATAAGTTCAGAGTAGGGAAACAAAGTAATAAAAAAATGAAAGATTTAAAATTAGAAAATTGTTATATTAAATTAGATAATACACTACCAATAAAAATGCCAATATGTAACAAAAACGGAATACTGTACTCCCTTTCCTTAAAATTTGGTGTAATTATATATAAATTTCTTGTGGTTTAAAAAATTGCAGCTAGTACCCATGATATTTGCTTTCATCTAATAGATAAGTCCGTCAGTTAGTAAAAATTCATTGAATTTGTTGATATTAACAAAAAACTGAATAAAAATTGATATTTACCCTCGATTGACTTATTTCTGATTTATTGTAGGTGAAATAATTTTTCCCGACTAACGGTGAAAAATTACCTCCTCAAATGCATAAATATTTGAAGATGTATAGGGATAATTTTGTAATAAAAAGATTTATTAACCTGCAATAAATCAGTAACAAATCAATCGAAGGTAAATATAAATTTATTATCTCCTTTTTTTGTTAATATCAGAAAATTAGATGAATTTTAATTAACAAATGAATAGTTTATTAGAGAAAATCATATTTTAAAATATTAAATATAATTTTTTAATTATAAAAAATTTATATATAATTATACTAAACCTCATAAAAGGTAGTGTAATTATCACTAACAAAAAACATTTGAGGACCCGATAAGCTCACCAGCATTGGCCGTCAGTCCTTTCACAAGATTCGCATCAGCAGAGCTGATCACATGCATGAGGCCTTGGGAGCGGCCTTACATATTAAGGTGGGACTAAGCTAGCAGGCCCACTACAGTGACCCGGCCTGAGGGTCTTGGGCCGGACTGGCCCGCAAATGCTATAGGACAACAGATTGGTACTGAACAGTTCACCATGTTTTAAACCTTCCTATATGTTATTGAAGCTAACATATGCTTACTGTTTTTGTATGGGGAAAGAGGAATCCTATGTCTGATCTGACCGAAATATGAGACTTCTTTGGGCAAATTCAAGTTCGCCATGTATCCGCCCCAAATCATGAATGAGTCCTAAAAAATGAACACATACGTTAGGCTAGTCGGGTTCGTCTCGAACTAAGATCTTCCAACGCTCAAATTAGTTTGGGTCGATGCGATCTACAAGTTTAGAGATGAATGCAATAAATGCATGTTGCCTCAAAATGATTCATATCCAAAATATTTATAAGGCCCAAGTGTACAGTACAGGCTGAGCCACGTGTCACCATCCAAATACTCTTCCAGGTTCTTGCACGAGTCATATCTCCGAGAATCAGATCCACACACAAATACGTGGATCCTGCAGTTTTTAAGCTGTTTTACTCATAAGGGAGGGATTTTTTTATCTTTTAGCATATAATACCCCAATAATGTCACAGAAGCATCATCATCTGTCTCTTAATTATAGACCCATGATGTTGAGATAGTTGTGAAACATCATCATCAGTCTCTTAATTATATGGACCCATGGTGTTGAGATAGTTGTGAAATTTGACAAACCGTTTTACCAACTGAAGATGTGGACACGATTAGGACAAAAAATGGGAAATGGGTATTTTATTTAATATAATTATATTCTCCTTTTTTAAAATTTGATATAATTACATATAGACTTAATGTGATTTAGAAAATTACACTTCGTATCTCCGGAACTTTCGCAACCACTTAGAAAGATCGACACTGGTTGGAAGTGCATTAAGACAAGCTCGCCAAGTGAACACCTTGATCTTATTTGGGAGCGAAGCTTGCCATAATTTTCTCTACCACCATAGATCCCGCATGCCCCGGGTGCTCGAATAAGGATGATCCTCGAGCTCGTAGTGAGATGGTAAGCACTCTGGACAGAAAAAGCCATTCTTAGTATAGTGGCAAATACTGTGCGTTAAATTGTTATTATAAGCATTTAATGGCACGTGTATGGTGGCAACCTATTGCCACTATATGTAGAGTCACTATGTCGTCTCTATGAAATAATGCTAATTATCTATAGTAACAATTTTAAGCTTATTTATTTAAATAAATAAAAAACAACAAAAATAAAATAAATTTTAAACTTATTAATAATTTTAATGCAACATTCAAAACCTGCATTTTTTATTTTTTTATTTTTAGAAAAATCTTATGGCATCGACAACTCTCACTATAAAACAAAGCGGGATTTGGCATAGTTCGCCCAACCTTAGGAACGGGTATTGGCACTCAAGAGAAATGGTAGGTGGTTGATGGCGTCATGATCCTTATTTTTTATGTGTTATTTTTTTGGCAATATCGTCACTAGAGGTGTTCCGAAAAAAAAAAAAAAAATTGGGTCTTCTACATGTGGGCCGAGAAGTACATCTGAAGCCAAATCTAGCCTGATCAGGCCACTTTAGCTACCCAATGAGGTCTGGCTCCAGCTCCAGGCGTATTGGGCCAGCGAGGAATTCCAGTAGGAGTCCTCTAAGAATAAGGCGAATCGAGCAGCGAACCCCATGGCGTCCTCGACTATGTACCGGGGGAGGGTCTTACTCAATCGATTTGTATGTTAAATAATTAATTTTAAATATGATACTAACTATTTTTTTCTTATACAGGAGTACTCAATCGGCATGCACAAGAGAAAGTTGGTAAGTAAAAAAAAGTATTTGTATGTTAAATAATTAATTTTAAATATGATACTAACTATTTTTTTCTTATACAGGAGATAGGACTCGGTCGGCCGCCCAAACAAATAGAATTATTCGAGCGCTGCTATAAGAAAAAAGAGGATGGCAGTTGGAGTGGACCGAGGGCGGCGAAGGTGGTTGTTAGTAGCTAAATTATTAATATAATTTTTTTAATAAATAATTCTTCGTTTAATAAATGTACTAATAATTTTATTTGTTTTGCAGGACGTTCCAAAAGATATTGAAGGATCATCGGGCTCGGCCCAGGGTTGACGACCTCGATGCCCCCGTCGAATCCGAGGCTTTGGTGGCGATGATGGAGCAACAGATGTGGCTGGCGGCCTTCGGCCTTGGTACTGAGGCCCACATTTCCAACCGCACATTCACATTACCATCACCACCGCCACCGCCAACCCAGCCATGAAGGACCGCGTCGGCTGCCTCGACACGATGATGGCCGACATGATGGCCATGATGAGGGAGATGCGGGCCTCCTCGTCGACTGCAGCATTGCTTTGATAAACCCCCGGGGCGAGAATAAGGACGCTGATAACAAGGGTTTAGATTGGGTTTTACATTTTTTTCATTTTTGTAATTAAATACTTTTTCATATTAATATAATTTTTTTAATTATTCATGTTTCATAATATTATTAAATTTCATTATTATATATTTATTCAATTAATTAAATTCATAAATAAAATTAATTAAATTTTCATTAAATTAATTTAATTATATATGAAAAATTATTTAAAATGTATAAATTTATCTATTTATTCAAATTAAATTAATTTAATTATATATGAAAAATTATTTAAAATGTATAAATTTATCTATTTATTCAAATTTATTAAATATATTAATGTTAAAAAAATTGTAAAATTAAAAAATTAGAGTGTGTTATAGTAATGCTCAAGAAAATGTTACAAATTATAGTAAAACCCATTCCAAAAATCACGACAAAGATCGTCCCAACAAAGTGTTCCTAAACTGGATTAAATCATTCCAAATACAATTGATAAATTCATTTCAAATAGGTGATAACCGTTCCAAATACAATTACTAATCAATATCTAATATATGTTCCAAATTTGTTGAGAACCATTCCTAATGCCATTACTAAAACAGTTCTACAAATGTGTTCCTAATTCACTAACCCATTCCTAAATCTGTTGCAATATACAGTTCCAAAAATCGTTCCTAAATTAATCCCAATTAGAAAAAAAAAGTTACAGAGTTCCTGCACGAGTATTACAATGTCCGTTCCAAAAATTTACTGATAAAAATAAATTATCCGCTCCTAAAACTATCCCTAACCGTTACTAAAATTTTTTTGGACAAATTCGATATTTGGAACGGTTTACAAGGACTGGTACAGTTACCGTTCCAATTTGGAATGAGATTTTATAAACCGTTCCTAAATTTATGTATCGCCGACAGTAAGGACGGATTTCTATCCGTTCCAAAATCGTTCCAAGGTCCGCTCCAAATAAGTTTTGTATTCTGTAAACCATTTCAAAGTATAAAAAAAAAACATTCCAAAACCTGCCTCAAATTCCATTTTTTTTATAGTGGAACTTGACCCACCTTAGATCTCTATTTATAGAAGGGCTTTTAAAGAGATTTTAGGGTTGTTGGGGTTCAGTGACATATCTTTGTTATCCTTAAGATACTAGCTTTGTAGGGAATAAGGATGACGTCTATCTGATATTTAGAGTTATCTCTTAGTAGATATGTCAGTTCAAAAAAGTCTTCCCTAATCAATCGTAATAATTCATTGTTATATGTTATTTTCCACTGACGAATCCAACAGTCTTCCCTAATCAATCGTAATAATTCATTGTTATATGCTATTTTCCACTGACAAATCTAACTGACTGTAAGGTCATTATGTATACCATATTGGGGAGAGAATGACTACTCCCACTAAAGAATTAACAAACCAAAATTATATCAATCATATCATAAGGAGTCCTTATTTCATTTCTACTTTATCCCTATACACTAATCACCTAATGAACAGATAGTTGTAATTGACCCTTATCTTATATAGTTTGCGTTTAACATGCATATCTTATGTTTGATTTATCCCATGTTTCATATTCAAATTCGTTTTCCAAGTTGACTACTTTGAAGTGGAATTGTCGTTGGGATAGATTCCACTCACCACAACCTTTGTACGGGGCACCCCGCGTTTTAAATGAGGGACGGTGCTAAAATATTTGAACAACACCACACTTGAGATTTGTAATCAATTGATAAACTTTTAAATTTGACTCAAATTCAATTCGTGTAGTTCAAAAATAATAAAATATACTTAAAAGTATCAAATTATTCGAGTTCTACTCATGTTTGAACTAATTAAATTAATCAAACTAAATTCAGACATAATTTTTAGAAATCAATAATAATTCAAACAACTTTGAATAATGAATATGTTCAACTCGACTTGAATCACTAGAAGAATAATGACTATTGGCTACAATTTTAATAGTTATGGATTAAAAATCATAGTAAATATTTTTTATTAACCACGATTAAATAAAACCAATTCAAAAACATAGATTTTTCACTAAGAAAAAGTTCATGGCTAAGAGTCATATATTTGCCACGATTTTTAGCATAGAAATGTTTTAACCACCCTCGCAGATACCACGACTGACAACCGTTGCATGGCCGTAGTCTGTAACTATTTCCTACAACTATTATTTTTAACCATAACAACCATAATTAAATATTGTATTTTTTGTAATGAATACTTTACTGCCCGACAGACAGAATTAATATCAAATAATTCAATAAGAGTATTCTCCAAAAGGTAGGTAAAAAAATAAGTACTATTTGAAGGGTAAAATTCATTTTCATCCCTGACTTTTCAAACTAAATTCAAATTCATCCCTATTATTTAA
The DNA here is from genome assembly GCF_000512975.1 of Sesamum indicum. Lineage (NCBI taxonomy): Eukaryota > Viridiplantae > Streptophyta > Magnoliopsida > Lamiales > Pedaliaceae > Sesamum > Sesamum indicum. The sequence continues at coordinate 20,341,097 of NC_026150.1, forward strand.
ATTAATTTCAAATTAGTCCCTCTCTTGATTTTCAGGCATATATTTATGACCAAATTATATTGATTTTCCTAAATTACCTCTCTAAAACTTTTAGCATAAATCATTTAGTTCCTTCACATTATCATTTCATTTATAATATAATTCATTGCGCACCAATGAATAATAATATGATTAAAAAATAAATATTCTTTATTGAGTTAAAAGTTAATTTAAAAAAATGAGTTATAAAAAAAATACATAAACATGTTACATGAATAAATTATTCCATAAATAAATATCTCATAAAAACTAAATATATATCTTGACAAAACTATCAATCTTTTTTCCATACGAAAGTATATTTTGACAAACATAATTTCTTAAATGTAAAACTATTTTGACAAATATATTATTTTTGATAAAATATTTTTTTCCTTGAAAAATATCAAATCATTTTATGCAAAACTATTTTGACAAAAACATTAGGTTTTTTTTCTATAAAAATCTACGTACAAGGGAGTAAAATGCACTAGAAATTAATCGTGAGGGACCATTACAGTAATAAGGTAAAACTTACGAAGGGCAGTTTAGGAAAATCATATAATTTCATCAAAAATTAATGTTGAAAAATCGTTAGAGGGACTAATTTAAAGTTAATTAAAAAGATAGGGACGAATTTGAAATTAAATTGAAAAATCAAGGAAGCAAATGAATTTTACCTGAGGTAGAATCTAAGTACAGATAAGTGCTAATCTTGAATATAGAATTTCATATATTAAAAATTTAACACTATCAAAATTTTGATTTAAAACACGTGAAAAATTTATAGATAATTAAAAAACACAGAAATATATACCAAAAAAAATTGATTGGCCAAAATTAAACTAAGTACATATATAGCAGTACAAAGATGGGTCCCACTAACGATCCCGTCTTTTTTAAGACATGACAATCATGTGTGATAAAAAATATTTACTATTCGCTTTACAAAAAATAAATAAATAAAGGTAAAATTACAATGATATATAAATAATATCGAATAATATAGAAAATAAAACATAAAAAATTTAAAATATTAAATATATAAAAGTATAAATAATATTAATATTAAATTATTTAAAAATTCTAATATCAATTTCAGACGTACTTTTTTTTAAGCCAGAACAAAAAAAAAATCCTTTTAATTCTCACAAAATATTAATCTAATATATACTGTAGAAGAAGATCATCGGCATATTGAATCAGAATAGTACTATGAAATTTCAAATTCGCATCGAGTTTGGCCGAATCTAAATTAATTATAGGATAAGACAGTACACTTTTTATGTGATTGTTGTATAGTTCAGAAAAAGGGAAAAAGTAATATCTAAGTACAGATAAGTGCTAATCTGGAATATAGAATATTATATGAGTTTTTCTAAATAAACATTACGAAAACTTTAATTTATTTTAAATAATTGAAAATTTTTGTAGATAATTAAAAAAATATAAAATATATAAAAGAGAATGATTGGCCAAAATTCAACTAGTATATAGATAGCTCTCCCACTATTAATGTCTAGACCACATCATCACTTATATAAAAGAGTCGATAGTGACACATTTGATACATGTACACAAAATAATTATAATAATTAAATATTATTTGATAAAAAAATTTATTGTAGAAAAAATAATAAATATGACAATGATTATAATAAAAATAAATAATTTTAT
>NC_026150.1:20342801-20418857 GCF_000512975.1 Sesamum indicum
ATTTAATAAAAAATAAATATGATTTTAAAATAATTTTTTCACTTGTAAATAATGGAATATATGTGGAAGTTAGTGAGTAGAAAAAAAAGACATACCAAAAATAAGAGAGATATCAATGCGGAGTGCTCTCCCTTTTTATATAGTATATAGATTCTAATAAAACGATCATGTCTTTTTGAAGACATGCACTAAACAAAAAACCCGACAATTATGTGTGATAAAAAATCTATTATTCAATTTTTTTAAAAAAAATATCTACTCTACGATGTGGGGACAAAAGTTCAGAAAATTCTAATTCGAACTCGATTAAGTCAAATTTTAACTAATTATAGGGTAAGTTCAGTACATTTTTCATGTGATTGGTATACAGTTAAAAAAAAGTGTAAATAATATTAACGTTAAATTATTCAAACCATTTGAAAACTCTAATATCAATTTAAAAGTACTTGTTCTAAACCAAAACTAAAAAAGAAAAAGTCTTTTTAATTCTTACAAAAACTCCCTAAAATATACTGTAGGAGAAGACCATCGTCACATTGAATCGAAAATAGTACTTTGAAAATTCAAATTTAGATCGAGTTTTGTCGAATTTAAATCAATTATACGACAATGTAATACACTTATTATGTAATTATTGTATAGTTCAGAAAAAGAGACAAGTGTACTACATTTATCCTATGATTGATTTTGATAAGATTTTCACATACGAGTTTGTAATTTACCTCCCTATGATATTGTAAATGAGCAAATAACCCCCTCATGGAAAAATAATAGCAAATTACCCTCCAATATTTCTTAAAATAAAATAATTTATTTTCCTATTTAAAGAGGTAAATTGCTTCATATTAAAAAATATATAGAATAAATTACTGTATTTTTAAAAATACAGAATATAAATTCCTATTCTTTCCGTATAAAAATAATTTGATCATTTTTTCCGTTTCCCATACTATTTTTGATCACGTGGTAACAGAAGCTGCAACACCTTAGACGCACGCAGACTCCACACGTCCCAGTCCATACACGGATAACTCCATTCAACTTCACTTCCTCCCTCATCGTCTTCCTCTTTCCTCTCTCTATATATAGTGGAACAAGAATTAGACTATCCATAGCATCACTCACACAGATAATAGCATTAGGTAATGGCGCACTGTACTTCATTCCAACCACATAATTTCTTATCAAACCAAAAATCACAGAGAAATAGCAGTTCGAAGGAAGCGTTTCTTCCCAGTAATCTCCAATGTATGAGATGGAAAATGCAGTCCACGGTCGCCAAACAGTTAGTTAGTTACCAGCCAAGTTCTTGGAGTTACGACTTCATACAATCCATTGGCGATGATCACATGAATCATGTGGTATTAGAGTAGATTAATATACTGAAAATCTGGAATTTGTTTATATCTCCGCGTGAATTACATAGAGCAGAGTTTTTGTACTTCTTATGACTTTTTATCTTTCTGTGTTGCATGCATGATTGCAGATGGAAGTAGAGGAGGATGCCGGGAAGATGGAGGACGAAGTTCAGTGCATGCTTGAGAATGAAGACGTGGAGCCGTTGGTTCTGATAGAATTGATTGATGATATCGATCGTCTAGGCATCGCGTACCGGTTTGAGGAGAATATCGACAGAGCCCTTGAGAGAATTCTACTTCAATCTTCACAAGTTGAGCAGAAACTGCGTGAGAACTTGCGTTCTAGTGCTCTCTATTTCAGGCTGCTTAGACGACATGGCTACAGTGTTTCTACAGGTGCTATATTTTTCAATACTGAATCATGGTTTTTTTATTTGAAAAGTTAGAAAGCGAGGCCTCCTTGGACTACTTATCCCTTCCCGCACTCATCGATCACTTTTAGCAAGAGTTTAACTAACTATATCAATTTTTATGGGAAAATAGATATATTTGAGAGCTTCAAGGACTCAAATGGAAACTTTAGAACAAGTCTGGCCACGGACATTGAAGGAATGTTAAATCTGTATGAAGCTTCTCATCTAGCATTTGACGGGGAGAGTACGTTGGATGAGGCTAGAGAATTTACGAGCTTCCACCTCAAGAATATGCTCGGGAAGATGGACATGAAAAGTGCTCTGCGAGTGAGCCGTGCATTGGAACTTCCATCCCATCACAGAATGCAAAGATTGGAAGAAAGGTGGAACATTGAGATGTATGATAAACAAAATAAGGCGAACCAGTTGTTGCGTAAATTGGCAACATTGGATTTCAACTTGGTGCAAAAGGTGCACCAACGAGATCTGCAAGAAGCATCAAGGTAAATGTATTTCCTGTTTTTCAACAAATCGTTTAGTATGAAAACTATTTTCATGGCTGCAGTAATTTCTGATGACAAATGCTATCTCAGTCTACAGTATAATATTATCGTGTGATGCATCGTGTAGCATAATTTTTGTAACCTTTTACACTGCATGCACTATACTTTCAGGTGGTGGAGACATGTCGGCTTAGCAAATAAGCTGAGCTTTGCAAGAGACAGGTTGATGGAAAGCTTCTTTTGGACAGTTGGAATGATCTCTGAACCTCAATTTAGTAAATGTCGTGTTGGATTAACCAAAGTGGTCAACCTAATTACCGTTTTAGATGACATTTATGATGTTTATGGCTCTGCCGACGAGCTAGAGCAACTGACAATTGCTGTTGACAAGTAAGGAAAGAAACAACTTCGGTATAAACTAAATATATATACTACTTGATCCATGCTTATTTGATACTAACCTTTTGTTTCGATTTAGGTGGGATGTCAATGCTGTGAATGATCTTCCAGACTACATGAAGCTATTCTTCTTTGCACTTTACAACACAGTGAACGACATGGCATATGATACTCTTAAAGAACAAGATCAAGTCATAATTTCTCAGCTAAAAAAAGTGGTAAGTTAAGGAATATGAATATGTAAGACAGATTGTGAACGAGCGCAAAAATGAAAAAAAAATAAATGAAACACAGATAAATGCACAATTTTAATAGACAGAATGTGTTGCACGCGCTGTGTAGAAAATGCGTTTAAGTCCACGATATATAATAATAGTAATTAATAGACAGAATGCATTGCACACGCTCTGTAGAAAAGCCTTAAGTACATAAGGATTAAAACTCTTTGTGCGTTTTGTGTTGTCAGTGGGCAGATTTATGCAAAGCATTCTTAAAAGAAGCAGAGTGGAGATACAAGAAAGAAATCCCTAAATTTGATGAATATTTGGATCATGGATGGACTTCTTCCTCTGGAGTGGTATTGTTAACTCATGCCTATTTCTTGACCACTCAAAATATCACAGATGAAGCCATAAAGGCCTTGAATGACGGCCACGGCCTGTTACGTTCCCCCTCTACAGTTTTTCGTTTGGCCAACGATCTATCTTCCTCAAAGGTATGTATATACAGATATCAAATTTGTCCGAAAAGTATTGGTCCAATCGGGCCGACTCTTACTAAAAAGTACTCGTACTCTTTTGCAGGATGACGTCGGAAGAGGCGAAACTGCAAAAGCAGTCTCATGTTACATGCATGAAACCGGTGCATCTCATGAAGTTGCTTGTGCATATATTGGAAAGTTGATTGATCAAAACTGGAAAATGATAAACAAAGAGAGTACTTACAATTCAGCACTCTTTGGCAAATGTTTCATTCAAACAGCTCAGAATCTTGCTCGCATAGCTTTGTGCCAATACCAGCATGGAGATGCTCATACTGCCCCGACCGATGGATCAAGAAATCGAGTCAAATCAGTGATCATGGAGCCCATTCACTTCATGAAGTGAAAATCCAGTTCAAAAGTTTCGGTTTATACTTCATACCATTGCTGTAATTATTCAAATTCTTGTTTCTGGTCTAAGTAATTCGTTTTGGTGCAAGAAGTCCAATGTGACGAAGGTGTTCTTCCTCTTCATACAGTAATGAATCATCGATTCACTCACGTTATTCTGTCCAGTTTGCTTACATCAGTCAGTCAAACGTATGGATCTCACGATAAATATTTGCAGATAAGTCCCAGTAAAGTTTCAAATTTTACAGAACAAAATCAGATTTCTCGTCCCCGAGTTGCAATTTCTTCTCTGAATCAAACAAAGAATTGTCTGATTAATGAATTGAAGTTTCGGTACTTTTCTCGAACTGTCGAAAAATTCGGCTATTGTAATATCTCCGTTTAGAAAATGTCTGAAACTGGTTTTTTCTCAAAGCCATCAGATGATGTGATACTCAACATACTCTACAACCTCGAGGATGAGCCTGGGAACTAGGCTAGGATCGCTTGCGTCTCCACCAAAATCTCCTCTCTGATCAGAACGGTCTGCTGCAGAACCAAATGCTCGCAAGCAATTCCCGCCTTTGTTTCCGATCTCCTTCCCTCTGGTGCATTGTTCACCGGACCTCCTGGTGGCTGGGCATCACTTTACAAGCTTGCAGTCTGCTGTCCCGGCCTCGTTCACTCCGGCTTGCTCCTTGAAAACTCTGTTGGAAAAATAGAAATTGTGCCAGGAAAACCACCGCCTTAAAAGCGAAATTTCAATACTACCGTGGTGCAGATAGTATAAATCGATACTTCTCAAGCTTAACATAGTTATTACTTTCTTACATGTCAACTCGTGGACATAGTTATTACTTTCTTACATGTCAACTCGTGGAACAAAGCTTGAAATAACGAACAAAATATAAAACTCAGAAGTGAAAGAACAGAAACGAGCTAGGAGAGAAAAGGCTCTCGATATTTTGGTTTGTAAAATGCAGTGAACTTAAGCCCTATTTATAGAGTCATACATTAGTTGTTGGAAAAAATGGGTCTCTATCCCATCCACAAAAAATCCAATGGATTTATTTTGATATTTTAAGAGCAAAAAATGAATTTAGGAGTCTTAGGTGATTAGGAATCCAAAACCCATTAGTCATTCCCAACAAACCCCCACAAATGACTAATATAGATGAAGAATATGATTTCTGAGTGAAGGAAAGAAATATACTTAAGCATTAATATCTTTCGATTGAATTAATGCGTAGTAAAGTGAGGAACGAGAGTGATATGACTCTTGAACTTTCGATAGCTCAAATTGAGACCCCCACAGTCACGTATGGATTCTTTAATGTTCGTTGTTCCGCGATAAAGTTCCGAGCGCTATTGATGGCCTTACACTTATACCTTGAGTTCTAATGAGTGCTCTAGAAAGAGCTTTCATTTTTCATTCGTAAAAGGCGGCTCACCTCCACACTCATCTAGATAGTTTCATCAAGTTTTATAGACCACTCAACAACTGAGCTATTAAGCTATCTTCCTGAATAAAGTCAGGGTTATCCATCAAGTCCTTATTAGGATCACCCAAACACAGGGCTATGGATTTATATGATCATCACCATATTCCATTCTTTGCAAAGTTCTATTGGCAAAAGTATATGATGACCGACAAGAAAAATGGCAGTGCATCTTAGAAAATTCACATGCACATTAAAACACAAGTAGAGAGGGGTGACATAGACAAACTCAGCAGATCCCAGCGTGCCAGCATTACTCTCGCTCCGCCTCTCCACTAAAACATTCTGCAACCAAGAGCCAAAACACAAGAGTCCAACACAACAACTAAGGTCCGATACAAGGCAAACCTACTCGTCAGGTATATCCATAATTGGAACTAGTGGAACCGCATCATAAGGTGCCTACAATCAATCTCTAGTACCACGCCTTGCAATCCCAAAGCCAAAATCCAGAAAAGCTTATTATGAAAATCATGACACTGCTGGATAAGAAAATAAAAGGTACCAAACCATAGGTCATCCACGATTGTTGTTGCCACAGTTTTTGCAAATAGGAAAACAAAGTGCACAACAATGATTTAACAACACATAAGGACAATCACAGCACAAACTAGGAATCAATGGACGAAGATGCTTGAATTAAGAAATTCTCAAAATGAAACAACAAAGCAGACTTAGCACCGGGTGAACCAAAATCTGATGGTCTAACCAAATAGCCAAACAAAGTGCATCTCTTGAACAAAACAACACTCCTTGATCTTGGCAAGCCTTCTGCAAATAGGAAAGTGAAGTGCATAGCAACTATCCAGGACACATAAGCATGATAGTATTGCAGAATAAAAATCTAAAATGCTTGAGGAAAAGATGTGGAAAAGGAAAAACCCAAAGGCAGACTTGGCGACAGATGAATGATTATCCAATCGCCTCACAGTGCATCTCTCAAGCCGGGCAACACTAGTTGGTCTTGATTAATACATTTTGCAATCAAAAGGCCCAAGTCTCCAGAAATAATAGAATAATCACGACTCCAGAAACCTACCAAGAAACATTACCAAATAGCCTGGCACTCATAACCGTTACTTGTTGCAATTAATCACAGTACTGCAGGCGTATCTTAAGGCAGACAAGATTGATTAACCGTGGTGCAAATGCAGTAGTCCATCAAATCTTTTATGTCATACGAGTTTAAACGTGGTGAGTGAAGGGAACAGTGAGAGTGATAGCAAGAAATTCAACCAAAATTAGGACAAAAAAGTGCACAAATACTCCTAGATAGGGTACTAGGGGTAACTTGATTAATCAACTTAAGAAGAAGAAATATATCAGAGTTGTGAAGGTAAAATGAGCAAGCAGAATAAAAAGTTAACTCTGTCTTGCATGGAAAATTCGTCACTCGATGCAGGTTAAGACTCTTTGCTGGAATTCGTGTTCTGAAAGAAGAAAAAGATCAAGCAGCTGCTGTGAACTGAAGGATACAAAACAGAGTGAAGAAGAAGGAAGGCTACAGTATAAAAACGTTTTTTTTCTTTCTTTACTTATAAAGTCGCCAATGCGACTCTTACTATCCTTTTTTGACCTCTTCTTCACAAAACAGTTAGTTGGTTGCTAACCACTTTTGCTGTATATATATGGGACAGCAGACCCATGTTCTGCAGATGAGTTTTCTTTACCAGAGAATGAAATTTCTTTCTTGATTCTTGATAATTCCCTTGGTCGTGTCAATATATATGAGCTATAGTAATTAGAATGATACATACTCCCAACTGATTTTCTTGGAATCTAGTTTTTGCCATCAACGAAGATGCAAGTTTCTAGTTTTCATTCAAATAGTTGCTCAGAACTCGTGCCATGTTTTACACCATAGTTAGTTCCGAATGTTTCTTCCAACTAGCCGAGAAACACAAGAATGTTCAATGTTGATTTAAGCTGCAACTTATGGACTAAAGGGGAAATGCCAAGTGAATAATATCAACAATGAGGACCAGCCAAAGAAAGCTCCAAGCCCAATGAAAAAAAAAATCATGTTCATGATCATTCACACGACCTCCACACCAGAAGAGAACTATAACATAAAAAATCCCATCACGGATCATTTCATCAGAGTGTATCTTATGAGAGAAAAAGAGTTGCTAGCATTTCCATCAATGGGCAATGAAAGATCCCACCAAACAAGATAATAGAAAAGAAATACTGCTATTCATAATTAGCAAAAATCTCATAGTTTTAGCAAAAACTTGACAGGAAGAGAGATGTGACTGTCGCAGAAACTTTAACACGTCGTTTTCAACAAAACTTAATTTTACATATCTAAGTATAGACACATCAATCTTGGACATCTCTTTTTTTCTCAATAGAATTTGAAGTTCAATTCAACTGGTGAAAGGATAATAGAACAGAGGGTAAAAAATCAACTGTGTAAAATTTGGGTTCCACGTGATTAAAATCCAAATTAACTCAAACAGCCAAATTATCAAATTAAATTCAACCATTAATCCAAGTTAACTAAGTAAATGAAATGGTCCAAATACATAAAATTACTTTAACCAATAAGTTAATGCCCTAAGCACAGAAAGAATAGCCTTATTAAACGCATAATACCAATGGTCATGTATTAACCATCGTTCGCAAAATCTCCGACTGCAGATAAAGAAAACCAAATCAGCCGAGAACCAAACACCTAAACATGATCTCAAACAAAATCATAAAATAATAAAATGTCTTTCAATTCTTTGGCAATCTGACGTTGATATACTTGAATACTAAAATTTTGCTTTCAACTATTGGAAAAATAGAAATTGTGCCGTGGAAAACCACTGTCTTGAAATTTCAGTACTACCTAGTGCAGATAGTATAAACTGATCGCTCCCCAAAGTTAACATAGCTATTACTTTCTTACATGTTCACTCGTGGAAGAAAGTTTGAAACGGAGGCTCTCGATTTTTTGGTGTGTAAAATGAAATGAACTTGAAGTCTATTTATAGAGTCATACATTAGTTGTTGGAAAAAATGGGACTCTATCCCATCTACAAAAAATCCTAACGGATTTATTTTGATATTTTAAGAGCAAAAAATGAATTTAGGAGTTTTAGATTATTAAGAGTCCAAAACCCATTAGTCATTTCCAACAAACTCGAATTTCGGGATCGAAAGCGATCTGGCCGGATGAAGATTACCAAGGGAATAAGTTATTAAAGTCCACTGAATCTGAAAAAATTGCTTCTCCGAGTTATGCTGATCATGAGTCGAGTGTTTCCGTATCTGCTAGAGAGTGATCATTGTATGATGATTTGTTGTTTGATACCTTATACAAACATTCTGAATCATTACCAAAAAGCCGGCTGAAATGCACGAAGTTAGATCAGCTCAGCCCGAGTTTACTGTTTGTAAGAGGAGGAAGATTTGTAGGTCATTTAGGTCGCATTTGGCGTCAGGTATTTGGAATTTGAGCCGCGAGCAAGGGAACAAATTTCTCGCCAGTCGATTTAATGGGGACTGCTTTTACATTTGCGATTGATGCATTCACGTCGAGGAGAAGCATAAGTATATGCTTTTTAGGGGCATTTTCAAAAATTTGAAGCAGTCGAGGTGTGGAGGACGATCAATGATGGGAATAGGACAAGATTGATTTGAATTGCCTATTTTGTAGCTCCAAACAAGCATGGGATTTGCATTCTTCGTTTTGTTTGAGGAGGTATTTCAGGTACCATGATGTTGGGGAGCCTGTAGTTCGGGCTTATGTTTGTGAACACGGCCATGTTTCTGGGGCATAGACGAATTGGCCTTTGTATACGTGAAGCTGCAATCAGAGAGTTTTTTGGTACCTTTTCTGTCTCAGTGATTACATGTTTGCTGAAGCATTTGTGCCTGGATGTTTGTGGATTTATCAACTCATTTGTATTGCTGATATACATTCGACCAAATAGTCTACTTCAGACAGGTAGCTGTGGATTTACTTTTGTATTGAACTGTTGTTGTGATTCAATTGTGATTTCAGTAATGCAGCTTGCGACTCGATCGATGTTTTGCGAGGTATTGTCTATTTTAGATGAGGAGCTTGAGTGGCTTATAAGCCCCAAGCTTCCTCTCCCTAGCGTGCCTTTTAAGACAAAACTGTGAGGCTCTTGCGAAACTAGAACGGACAACACCTAGCGCAAGGAGACACCGAGCGAGTCGAAACCTACATCAGTCAGGGTGATAAGTTTGTATGTGGAATGTTGATATGGGGCTCTCTTATCTGTTTGTTTGGGTAATTGTGTTTGAGAATGTATGAATCATCTTGAATTCAGGTTTTACCTAGCTTCTTCTTATCTATTTTATTCTTGTTACTTGCTGGTGTCTGTCACTAAGGTACTTTATGGTTCCACTTTATCTTAGCAAGTTCCCATTGTTTCTCATTATTTTCATATAACTAGTCTTCTCCTCATTAGAAAGTCTTTTGGTTCAGCATTGAAAATCTTTGATCTAGTTCTCACTTGTGATTGATTCAGCCCTTGAGCTTACAGGCTATCTATCGTACTCCCATTTAAAAGCTTGAATTACATTCAGGTTGCTTTGCATGATGCAAGCTTGTACTCAGACTATATCATATCTCCTTAGTTGAAGTAAAGCTGCTGAACTAGTGCTCTGCCCGTATTCTTAACAGTATTGTTAGTTCAACTAGTCTTCTTTTAGTTTATTGCATATTTCTTATCTATAGCCGACTTGTGAACTTTTCAATCTGTCATCAATGTATCACCTTATCTAAACATTGCATCACTGAAAATCAATTGATCAAACTAGTAGAGTTCCAAGCTAGTTGCTAAAGTTGTATTACGTAAACGTTTCCTCAAAATGGAAAGTGATTGATGGACTTGCCCTTTTGTTCTCAAACAATTGACCACAGAATAACAAGCTGGGCAGTTTTCTATTCCATATGGCCGTCCTATGACATATATGGAGCAAGTGTCCGTGTAGTAATCCAGGTTCGTTTAACTTGGTCCTTTACGACTGTTCACGTTCCCACTTCATAGTTTTCAGCTTGAATTTCTTTCCTTGCAGTTTATACCTATGCCCGATGACAGTCCATATGATTCGCTTTTGGTCGTTTCTGTTGTTACTTGTTTTATCTTTTGTTCTTATGAAATCTTTGTTTTTGCAATGGATTCTGTGTTTCTGGTATCTCTTCTTTCAGTTTACCTTCAGTTTTCAACTATCAAATGATACTATAGCCTACTACTTCATCAATACTTCGTATAAATCTACTATAAAAAGAAATGAATTGAATAGCAAATAATTGCTGAATCTATTGCAAACATATACAGCAAGTCGTGCATTCAATTATACAGAGTAGCATTACACACTCAGGAGTGGAACTAGAAAGAAAAGGCCCTTATGTTTGCGATCGACAATATGTGTAATGTCAATCCCAGAACCTTGTGGGGGCTCAAACAAAGATTCAATTGATCACAACATTAGCATAAGAATTGCACTTTCATAATATGTTCGGAAAGATTATCAGTGTTTGATCTTTGGCTTCTTGACAATCATCACAGAGCAGTGAGCATGATGAGCGCAGTAATCACTTACACTGCCCAAAACAGCCCTGCAAGAACAATTTCATTAACAACACATCAGCCCTCAAGAAGCAGAAAGAAATAGAGGGAATTTAGGAGCATAAGAGAAGAGGAACTCCACTTTCATTCATAACAGTCATTTACATAGAGTGGGACCGAAGAAGCCAATCTAACGGTTAACTTCTATTCATTATACATTAGAAGGAAAAAAATACCTCTTTAAAGCTCCATAACCATGACTACCAACAACCAACACAGTGGCTGGGTGCTTTTCCACAGCCTCACAGAGAACATTCCTAGCATCACCATCGACGACCTCAAACATCGCATCATTCACCTGCACAAAACATGAATGCTTACAAATTGATATCGAACTTATACAAGTGCTACTCATTCTCAACATAGCCTCAACTCAGAAATTCATATCAAACATTTTATTGACATCCCCAAAGCTTATTCTAAGCCTTGCATACTTCTCCATTTCTATATTCGCCTTCAACTGTTTACGACCGTGACTTTGTTCATGCCATAAGATTTATACATACCGTACAGAAAAACAATCAGAACAGGTCTTTGGTCCAAGAAATGATGGATAAGCGAAAACCATTCATTCAACTCTTAGGAGTTTTAGGATTGCAATAAGTTTCCAACAGCGTAACCGTCGTAACAGGAACAACTTCATGCTAGGAGATTTCTTCCTAAATTGCCAGGAACAAGAAACACGTATCGAATTCAATATGGAATAATAACTAGTAAGTTAACTCCAAAACTTAGTTACAGAGTACCTCAAGTAGTCAACTTCAAAGTAAACACATACAATTAGTCTGGGGAAACAGTTACAAAATTAGTAAGTTACCGATTTAGCTGTGCACATTTCCTTGGCCTTTTCCAAAACCCTGGCAGCAATCTTCCTCAAATCCAAATCCACATAGGGCAGCACCTCAGCAGAACCTATGGAACACAACCATCATAAACATTAAGAAAAACAACTAATCCAGATCATTCCAGCGCAGCAATCCCTCTGCCGGCCCCAGATTGAATGTTTCATTTGATCCATTATGAAGTCAAACAACCTAATCTTCGATTAACTGGACTCAAAACAAACGCATTTAAAGCTATGCATTTAAAAACAATTCAAACTTACGGGATCTTAACAATTTTTCCCATGTTTCTGAAGTTTAACAGAATTAAAGTACGTTGATCATCCGCAATCCAGTCTCCGATCGGTATATATAATTGAAAAAAATAGGAATGACAATGAGTATACCGGGGCCAGCGAGGCCGATAGCGGTCAGAGCAGAAGGCTTAGCGTGGACGACAACGAGCTTGAAAGGGGAATTTTCCGGCGACGGAGAAAAGAAATGTTGCAAAGTCCACTCCAACGCATAGAAGCTGTGGTCGCTGTCATCCAGCCCAACCACCATCACCGATTTCTCCATGCCTGCTACTCGATCAAAGCAAAATAAGACCTGAATTTTCTTTTCCCGAATTCTCTACCTCTTACCCTTTCCTGAATGGTTTGGGTGCCAATTATATAACTTTGCTGTAGCGTGGAAACTGAAAAAGTGAAGTGAAAACTATCAGCGCCTAACTGCACTAGTTGTTTATTGAGTGGAATGTGGAAACCGGATGAAGCCTGGTATCCAATTACACCTGTTTTTGCTTTATTCAAAGCTTGGACACTGCTGCTGAACGTTCGGGATGTGCCTTCCATATTTGTATTTCTTTAAAATAAAATATTTATAATTACACTCTCTCCCTCAAATTTTGTAAGATTACCTTTAAATTTTTTATAATTTAAAAAATTACATCTAATAATCTTAAATTTTGCTTTTATTTAATAAATAATTTTATCCATTAATCAAAACTTACCGAATTTACTATATCAACTCCTAATTCACTTATTACTTATCTATTGCATGTCAAATAAGTCTTTTATGACCAATTTACCTCCCTACTTTTTCACGCATCAATGCATGTGAGAAGATATATCTTCACAGTTATAAAGATAGTTTAGTCCGAAAAAAACTACTTGACCTGCAATAAAACAGTAATTAGTTAGTCAATTAAGAGTAAATATCAAGTTTTATTCAAATTTTTTTTGTTAATATTAACAAATTCAATAAATTTTGAATGACAGATAGATTTATTTGTTAGACGAAAATAAACCTTAGAGGTGTTTAATGTAATTTTTCAAACTATAGGGAATTTATGTATAATTACATCAATCATTAGGGGAGGAAAGTGTAATTATCACAATATTTTAATATATATAAAATAATTAAATTAGGGGGATTGACTTTTGCCAATACTAACTAGTCCAACATCTTATGGGCCTTTCAAGAGTCTGTAGAGTGTGGTCATTGGATCCTAATTTCAAGAATATTATGAACATGTAAAATTTAAATTTAAATTAAATTTAATCGCATTTAAATTGATTACGTACGGGGCAGGTAAGATGCAGAAGAAAGTGCCTGAGACTGGCTTCAGGCAAATCTTGAAAAGGTGTAACTATCAGAACAATGGGAATAAGGTTCCTGCTCATGATACCTCCACTTGCCCACAGCAATGCCCAGGTAGAAATTTGAAGGGTATTATTGGTGGTTAGTTTTTCAACTCCAACACCTCCATATTTTCTAGTCTCCATACCCGAGTTTCAATACTCTTCTTCACACTTTCAACACTACATTTGAATTACACAATCTAGCTAGCTGAATTTTTAGTTTTTTCCTTGAGTTCTTTAGGGGAAATAGCATTTTTAGTCCCATAAGTTAGATTCATATCACTTTAGGTCTCATTCATTACGGGATTAATATTTTTAGTCCTATAACTTATAAAAATTAGAATTTTTGGCCCTCATGCATTTTTGCATCTACTATTTAACGATATAGATCACGTGCCTAGCACATTACCATTAAGTATTTTTGGTTGGAGGGAAAATTGATCTTGTTTTCAATAGTAGCATATGAGTACTTTATTTGGCCTACTTGATTTACTTGTGGAAAATATATTCTTTGTATTGCTTCTACTTGGCTTCAACTTATAGAAATATGAGAAGAATAGGGTTCAAGTTTTGTAAGAAAAAAGAGAAATCGCTATGTTTTTTGCCCTAATTTCCTTCAAGATTTATTTTATCCCCTCAAATATAGTTTTATTTTTCCCCAAAAATTATCCCAATCTAGAAAACAAACCAATTGTCACTTCAGCTAAAAATACTTAACGATCAAATGCTAGGCACGTGCACTACACCATTAAATTATAGATAAAAAAGTATATGAGGACCAGAAGTGCTAATTTTTGCAAGTCGATGGACTAAAAAAGTGTTAATTTCGTAATAAATGGGATCAAAAGTGAAACGAACCTAACTTATAAAATCAAAAATATTATTTCCCGAGTTCTTTATTTTAATCTATCTCAAACACTTTTACTAACGTAAATATTGAAATGTTTATTCCTATTTTGTAAATTAGTCATATGATATCTGAAGATTTCAAAGAAAGATCTTTTAATAATTATGGTGCTATTGAACTTTGATACGCATAAAAAAATTATTCAAGTAACCTATTGAGTACACTAAACTCAATTTAGACACACACCCAATAGGACACGTCATCATATAGCTGGACAGACACGTTATATAGCTTGCCAATAAGATACACCATCCTAATTTATCTCCAGGTGGTTCCGAGTAAATTTATGGCAAATGAGTCGGGAATCCACGAGTAATCAATTCTTGGTTTTTCAATCAAATATGGCAAGACTCAATCCACCTAACGTATATTAGTAAAATTAAGTCCATATCACAAATGATTATTTTCTGGATAATTGCAAACTCAAAGGGATTTCAAATGCCATAGGACTCTTTTCAAGCAGATATGGCAAGACTTAGTCTACCTAACATATCTTAACCAAATTAAGTCCAAATCATAAACAGTTTTTTTCTAGATAATAGCCAATTCAAATGGCTTTCAAATGTCATAGGACTCTTCTCAACAACACCCGTATCCCGTTCTATACACGTCTGTAAATAAATGTCTTGTGCAGTCATTTGGTAACACCATTTCTCACTCTCAAACTCTCACTCTCTCAATTTTTAAGTTATTCTAAGCTTATACTTTGCACTCTACATGAATATATATACACTTTATCATCATTTCTTTCCATTATTCTCACTTTTATTTCAAATTCCCTTTATTTTTTTCAGTAAAATCGTTACTGATTTAAGCATCGAAGTGCTAAACTTTATTTTCAGGGTTAGTCCCTGTTGATTTTAAGATTTTTCTTAAAGATCCTTCAATCTTATGGTGTGACCAAAAATCTAATTCACATCAATGATGAATTGTAATAAATATGGAGAAGTAAAGTGAGAGAGAAATATGGAGTAGTGGGTAGTTAAAAAAAAAGACTATATAATTTTGAAATTATTAAAAAATTAAAATTACTAATTTGATCAAATTTAAAAAAATAAAAAAAATTTAATATTCAAAAATTGATACAAATTTTCTTTTTATAATAGTATATATAAAACCAACAGTTACGAGTACTTTGAGCCTAAACTTGTTGGGCCATATAGACTTAACGTGGGCCTTAGTGATCTGTAAGCCCAATGGCAACATGATAGAATTGTGGTGTAATCGCAGACGGTCTCGCGTAACCTATTTCAACTCGAATTACGCTTTTAGATGAAGAACTGAGCCGCTTCGTGTCCACGTCGGAGGGTTTTATACGCAAATATCTTCCTTCTGAGGGTTTTAAAAGGACTAGAGCTGCTTTGTGACGCTCGCACTTCTTTTTCTCTGTACTTTTGCTTCTAGGGTTTTCAACTCTCTCTCTCTCTCTCAACTCTTCGCAAATCAAACTCGAGAATGAGGTAAGATTTTCTTCTTGACTCAGTTTACACGTTTTGATTGTTACAGTTATGGTGATTTTTCGTTATTGAATTATGTATTTGAGGTTATACACCTTTTTGCTTTTCTTTTCCGCTATTCGTACGCGGAGCTGTTTGTGTTATACTTCCTGGGGCTTCGGTTTGATTCTTTTAAGAACGTCATGCGTCCTTTTTGTTGAATAGCATTTATGTTGGTTGTTCACTCTTTCTGTCAAGTTTCATCCGCGGGAGAGAAAGAGAGTGTTGCGTTATTACACCTTATACGGAAACGAAAATGTTCATAGGGTTAATTCCTGTGGAAACTGTGTTTAATTTCATGTTTTTAATTATTACTTTCTGATTTGTTTGAGCAACATTTTGTTCAATTGATTTTAATGACACGAACTCATATTTGTGCGTTTTCAGAAAGTAAAGAGGTTTAACAAAAAAGGTTTTCTCACCATGAGGATTAAAGTTAATTGAAATTGCTTCTAAGATTATGGGATTTTGTATTTTCTTCTTTATATGATTTTGTAACAATGGCGTTCCTGCTGTTTTCTTTCTGGTTTAATTTGCATTTTTATTTACAAAGTTTCGGTGTTTGTCCTTTGAACTTTATGCATCTGTCATAATGATTTCTGATGTTCATTTCCTTAAGTCTGACTGTCTTAGTAGGATATTTTGTTATATGTAGAAGACTATGTAGGTTAATACTGTCAGAACTTGATGAGTGCATACAGTCTAAGCTTCACTAGTGATTGCTGCTCAGAACAGAATGAAAAGTATGTGAGCTTCAGTGATTCAGTTATGCTGAAAGATGAACTGGATGAATCTCTTAATATTTATTTGCATAAATACTAGCCTTTGAATGGTTAACAGCATGTGATTTTTATTTTATATTAAAAAAACTTAGCTAAAAGATCTTCTATACTGTAGCCGACACCCTGAAGTGAAGTGGGCTGAAAGAGAGGACAAGGTATATCTTACTGTGCTACTGCCAGATGCAAAAAATGCTAAGGTGAATGTTGACCCTGAAGGAACATTTACATTTTCTGCCACTGCTGGGACTGACAACAACCTATATGAACTCAAATTAGATCTTCTTGAGAAAGTTAATGTGGAGGTGAGAATGCTCAGATCTACTTTCTTTATTTCTAATTTGAGGTAATGGTGGAATATCTGTGAACTACTCCCCCCATGAGTAAATGACATTTCAAATTGCCATTTTTGATATATTCGTATTGTGCTTCCTCCATCCTAGTATTGTTGGTCTGGGGAAAAGTGAGTTTTGAGTATCTTTGTGATGAAGATTTCTTGAAAATATAGCAGCGGCGAATTAGTGATATGATTAATTACTAAATACTACGTGGTGGTTTGGGGGGAAATGTGTATTAGGAAAAAGAGGCTTTTTTATGATCCCCGGAAGAAAATTTGTGGCTATAAATTTGATACAATGGTAATGTTCTCTTTGCAGGGATGTTTTTATGTAGCTTCTCCTATGGTTTATGTACTAAATTATAAGAAAGCTACTTAAAATCCTTTTACTTGCCCCAAAATATCTGTTATAACTTTTATTTCCCAAGAAGTAGGAATTGTTGCTCACAAATTATATTCTCTAGGAGTGTAAAATAAATATAGGTGTGCGGAACATATTCTGCGTACTGGAGAAAGCAGAGAAAAAATGGTGGGAAAAATTGTTGCGTGGAAATGAGAAGGCACCCCACTACGTAAAAGTAGATTGGGATAAATGGGTGGATGAAGATGATGATACTGGTAAATTTGTATATATATATTTCCCCGTAGTTCATGGAAGTTTATCTAGTTTCACTACAATATAATTGATTCCTCTGTATTCCTCACAGGAAAAGGTGCTCCTGCTGATTATGATTTGGGTGGAATGGATTTTTCTGTAAGTTTTCTCTGTTCCTTGCATTGTGTTCTGAGTTTTCTTTACGAGCCCTTCTAAATGTTTTCCGATTTATCGTACCTTACAGAAATTTGGTGACATGGGCGGCATGATGGGCGGCATGGGTGGCATGATGGATGGCATGGGTGGCCTAGGAGATGATGCTATGGGGGATGACTTTGAGGATAGTGATGATGAAGGTATTGGTTGAACTGCATTTTGCTTCATAACTGTGCTTGAATTGTTAATGGGCCAATTGATCTTACCCAATAAATTGGGGAAAACAGGGTTGTCATACTAATGGTCGCATAGAATGCACTATGTATTGGGAGGCAAATAGTAACTAATCACGACTTCCATTTAGGCACTTCTTTGCAGGAATTAAAGAGCCTCAAATAGCTATGGACTTCCATTTAAGCCCTTCATGGGAGAAAATGAAGCTCTAAATTTTGCCACTCAATTTCTCTGTCTTCCTTGCATGTATTCATATGTGGTACTTTCTGGGGGACTAGGAATGAGGTGTGATTTTGTTACTTATTCAGTTTGTTTCTGTTTTTCCTTTACCTTCGCTTAGGTTGAAGGCGAGATTTCCCAGATCCATTTTATGCAAAAAAAATTATTGGACATGGTCGTGGTGTGTGATCACCTGTCTTCATGCATCATGTCTTGTGGAAAAATGATGAGATGTTTCCATGCCTCCTGTCTCATCTTATTTGCATCATTTCACAGTTAGGACACCAACTGCCTGAGGAAGATATGGAGTGTTGTGGTTCGATATATCTTTTGACTCAAAAAATGGGTGATAAGTAATGGCTTGACACGTGGATTTCTGAACTGTAGTTGTGTTAAAGAATATTTTTTCGTTCCACTGTTCTACAGTTCCT
Organism: Sesamum indicum; assembly: GCF_000512975.1. Lineage (NCBI taxonomy): Eukaryota > Viridiplantae > Streptophyta > Magnoliopsida > Lamiales > Pedaliaceae > Sesamum > Sesamum indicum. Next base: position 20,361,273 of record NC_026150.1, read on the forward strand.
GTTTTATTTTGGTGATGCCTGGTCTATCTTTAATGTCATTGATTGTGTCTGGGGGAATTTGATGTAATAGAGTTCCATCTGTGGCATTCTTTAGCTTATAAGTAGTTTGCAGCACTTGCATTATTTGTTTCTTTGTTCTGAAGTGATGAACATGTTTGGCCGTTGCTGCTTTGCAGAGGTCAAGAAGCCCGAAGAGAAGGTCAAGGAGGCACAGGGAGGAGAAGCTTCGAAGGAAAAAGCAGAACCGTTGTCAAGTACATGATTTGTGTGAAATTATTGAGAAGACTTATACTTATGCCAGAGTTTTCCACTTTGATTATTAGTTAAGCGTGTTTCTGTGAAGAATGATGGTCCCCTTGTCTAAATTTTTGTACTGATAAAGCATTGTTATTGTACTCTGGACGAGATAATCTCTCCATCCAGTCTGTGTTGTATTTTTAGCCGAGTTAATGGGTCTGAGATTTGCAAATGTGACCCTAGATGAATGTCCGTCCCAACAATTTCACATCTAAATGAAACTCAGGAACCTAGGATGTCTGCAATAGTTAAATTGCAAAATAAAATGGCAAAAGGGTTATGAGTCCAGCAATAGTTAAAAAAATGAGAATAGATTTGATGCGAGCCAAAAAAATGTAGTATTCAGTCTACTTGAGTGGAAAGCAGTAAAATAACTGTAGGAAATAAAAGAGCTTTTTGTTTAAAAGTGTAGGAAATAAAAGGGCTTTTTGTTTAAAAAGAAGAGATTGATATTTTGATTATGAAAAACGCTGTTCCTCTTGACAAAAGTGGTAACATGAAGTTGAAAGTCTTAATAAGAATGCTCAAGTTGTAGCTTAAATGAAATTATATTATGTGGTAATTTTACTCCCCTTAATTGAAATTTGGTGTAACTACGTGCAGGCCCTTTGTGATTTGAAAAATTATATTTGACACCTCTAAAATTTATTTTTATCTAACAAATAAATTCCTACACTAGTTAAAATTTATCAAATCTGTTGATAGTAGTAGTTGATTAATTACTGACTTATCGTAAATTAAATAGATTTTTTTATTAACAAACTATCTTCATAGATTTTCACGCGTTAATGGGTGTGATGACATATATTTTATTATTATAAAGTATTTAGTTCGAAAAAAATTATTTGACACGAAATAAGTCGGTAATAAGTCAATCAAGGATAAAATATTAATTTTTATTTTTTTTATTAATATCAATAAATTCAATTATTTTTTACCAACAAGATGACTTGTTTATTAGATGGAGACAAATCTCAAAAGTGCTAATTTTTCAAACCACTGAAAGTCTATGTATAATTACACCAAATCTTAAAGGACGAAAGTGTAATAAATTTAGTGAAGAATAATCTCAATATGACCAAATAAGGTTGAACTCTCCATGAATTTGGTGGAGGATCCCTTGAATTCAGTGAAAGGCTATCTCTTGAGAGTTGAAGACTCGAGATCCTCGAGGGCAATTGGAATTCCCTATAGGGATATTTTTTCGCAAATTTTCAAAAAGTCAATTGAGAAAAACGTCTTCACCCAACTAGAATCCAAAATTTTAAAGTTTACAAGTTACTTTTCGCTAGACGTGCCACATGTCCCCGATCAGATTGTTCGGCCTTATATGATTCTATGAGAATACCTCCAAAGATCCTACATGAATCACATTTAAGTCGCCTGTGTATGCGACATAATAAGCTCAAACTTTGGCGGAGGAATTTCAAATCCTTAAAACTTCCTTATAGGCTTGTGAAACCTTTTTAAATCTAAGCCCTTCAAAATTTGGGCATAACTTTTTTTGACCAATTTATTTTTTTGGGCACCTCTTATCTGTCTCCACAAGGGATGTACTAAATTGGATCTCCAGAAAGGGAACGTTAAGCTTTGCATTCCTCTGGCAATTTGCAATCTTTCTTCTTTTTTGATAGGTTGGGCCTCTTTGAGTAATTACATGTCCCCAACCTACCCATTTGACACCCCTGTAATATCAATATTGTATTAGTATAGATCCTGTTTTCTGGTATAGGCTAGAAAGTGCGAAGAAAATTGCCTTCCAGGTTATATCTTTAATAGTTCATTTTACCCCATAGAAACATAATAGCCTGTGTAGCATAGCATCTACGCCCTTTGATAATATTTAAGATGCTCGGACACTACCATCAAAGAAGTGCACCAAGTTGCTAGCAAAATTAAAACTACCACTAGCACAGATGGAAATGAACAAATGTGAGATAATTATCTGACGCTGCAAAAGATTATAATACTCTTACCAACTAGGACGTGAACAACTTTTGGCTGATAAAGCCACTTCAATCCAGTAAAACGCAATGATAAACCAAAAACTTGTCTGACATAAAAAATTTCCAATCTTCAAAAGAGTAGGTCCGCCCAAGCAAAGACAAATTTACAATACCAGAAATCTCAATAGAAATTGATAGATTGCAACACAGGTAAGGGGTCAAAAGGCAGCTATTCCGATACTATTGAAAAGTCCAATAAGAACATTAAGGCAATCAATTACTACGAAATAAGAAAATCATGTCTTCATCTCATCATGGTATATAGTTGCAAACGAGTGTGTATATATATATAATATCTAAAGATTGGGGTGTGTGGTAAGCAACTACATGGAGAGAAAAAGCTGTCTAAACAAGGGTATATGAATATAAAGGAGAAATCTAAATATCCATTGATTATGTTAAAAGGAAAGCCTCTACATCTCTCTATATACACATTAAACTCGAAGCCACACAGATGCTGCAATAAGTTAATAGTACAATATACCAAAAAAAAAGAGACGAAAAAGAGGGGAGCCCCTCAGATTAAGCCAATCATACCACACCTACTTTTTCCTTGGGCAAATTTGTTGGAGGATTCCACCCACCCACCCTTATCTCATACCACCACCAAAAGGGTACAGAAAACAACCAGAAGGGGAAGGTAAGGAGAAAATTTCTATCTCATACCACCACCAAAAGGGTACAGACAACAAACAAAAGGGGAAGAAGAAAATTTCTAAATGCTATCAATGGGACTGATCTTTACCAATTCCATATTTCACCTACTCAACTTTTCCACATGGACACAGAGATTGGCAGAGAAACAATTAGAATAAATCCAACCTGAATATACAGACAAGAAAGACCTGATGAAGCAAAAAATTAGTAGGATAAGCTTGATAGACACTTTTATCTGGTGGTGACAAAATACCCATGAGAACTAAAATGATACAGGAGTGCCAGGTTCAGAAAAGAGGTTTTCAAGTGAGAGGAACCTGGAATTGGATTTCCACGGTCACAGGGCCCACCATCTCAGATAAGAAATAACCGCCTAAACATCAAACACTATACAGCTCCTGCATCTCCTCTACATGAAGTAGCTAAGTGATTTCTTCTTTCTTGATCCACCTTCCCCATACAGTTCATTCCACTGGAGAAGCTCATTCATGTTTTGTGATTCTGATGATACACTTGCACATACCTATATTTTCATCAGAAATACAATTTCAGGACCGTCAATTCTCTCAAGGATGAAATTAGTTCAACGTGATACGTGTATTCCAAGACATGTTTCACACTTAAATGCATGATAGAGACCATATGGCCATGAGACCTCAGGGGACAATAACGGTATCCATTACATGCACAAACGAACGCAGAAGCATTTCACCAGTACACTATAAAGAGGCTCGTTGAACACTAAAAAAGAATTCCGGTCCTTTTTTTTGAGTAAAATCTACACAAAATAACATTAAAAGAAACAGAAAATTACATCTTTGATATAACACAATTTTACTGAAGAAATATAAGTCATTATTAGCAGGCAAGAAAAGGCTAAAACGAATTTAATATGAGCAATAGGTTTGCAAGTTCCATTTCGGGTTGCTCTTTCTTCTGCTAATATTTTCAACTTTGGACCACTAAACACCACCATCTGTGTGCTTCTCTTTATTTTTCCATATACTCTCATTGGAAGTATATATACCTGTTCATGTGCATATCTGAAGTCATCCATAGTCAGGGGACGAACATCTGCACTGCTATGTAATGCAGGCAACGGTCTGTTCTCAGCCAGTGCCAAGGCCTTCTCCTAGAATGATGCATGTTAGTGCTATTAGTTTAGCAAGGATATGAAAATAAAAAGGGAACACAAAATCCAGTAGCTAAAGATCAAAACATCAACAGTGAGCAAACAAGACAAGCAAAAAATTATATAATGTCTAATAAGACGTGTCACTAGACTGCCTTAACAGCAACTGCTTAAAGAAAAGTCTATATGAACCAAGATGGTCAACTGAGATATAATTAAGTAATGCATACCTTCTTCTCCTTCTCCAAAATTTCTCTTATGGGGCAATGTGCAGCTGTCACACACAGATTCTGGGAATGGATGGTTTCCAAATGGAAAAACAATCATCAGGAACATCGAACCAAAAGCAAACTAGTTAACATATAAAATCATAACATGAAAGAATGTGATCAAACCTTTAGATCACTTCCTGAATACCCCTCCGTCAAGCTAGCAACTGCTTCAAGGTCAACATTAGGAGCCAATTCTTCCTTTGCTAATATCACCTTTAATATTTTCTCCCTGTTTCGAGCATCTGGCAAATTGACCATCAGCCTACACCAAATAAATAAATAAAGTGACTAATGAGAATTTCTTTCAGTTAAAAGATAAAAGTCTGTTTTTTGTTGGAGAAACACTACAAAACTATTAATCTAGGCAATGAAAAAACCTCCTGGGAAGCCTCCTGATTACAGCCTCGTCAAGATCAAATGGTCTATTTGTTGCCGCAAGTACTAAAACCCGTTCCTTATCCTTTGTACGCAAACCATCCCAATTCACCATAAATTCATTCTTCATTTTACGCATTGCTTCATGTTCTCCTGGGTTCTCTCGTCTACCTAACATGCTGTCAACCTGTGCCAATAAATATATGAAAATTGAAGGAAGACGAGATTATTGAGAGAAGGGAAAGGAAACCCTTGAAGACTATACTGACCTCATCAACAAAAACAACGCTAGGCGCTATTTTGCTGGCCAAAGTGAAGACTGCTTTCACATACTTCTCTCCTTCACCAAACCACTGAATGCAAACAAATTAGAAATTTAGGTGCTGATAGAAAAGGTGAAAAGGACATAAAAGACTAACAAAATGAAGGGCCAGTAAGAAACTCTACTTTTGAAGTGATGCTTGACATCGATATGTTGATGAAATTTGCCCCAGCTTCAGTTGCAACAGCTTTTGCAAGCATTGTTTTACCAGTACCAGGAGGCCCAAAGAGCAATATTCCTTTACAAGGCTGTCAAAAGTTGACAGTATTAGTGAAAAAGACATGTCTACTGATGACTAATGGACAAAGGAGGACCTCCATGGAACTTCTAATAAGCTTTAACTATTCATTTACTTTTGTAAGCTGTCCTTTGCTGAACAATTCTGGCCTTTGCAGGGGTAGCATCACCAATTCCTTCAAAGTTTCCTTCACATTCTCCAAAGCTCCAATATCATCAAAAGTGACACCAATATCACCAGGTGGTATAACCTCAGCAAGGAGCTTTTTCTCAAACTCATTTTCAGTAACCACGTCCTAAAATTCAAGCTGTCATTCTCCTATACCAGTTATGTGAAACAGCACGGCCAAAAGAAAATCATGAACATTAGAGACTTCAAGTATCACCTTGAGGGATTTCTTCAAACTCTTGTTTTCATTTTGAATGCCCTGTAGAATGTCGAGCCCATATCTCATACTGTAACAAAAAACCAGAAGCAATAATGGTAAGTACCTAAACAAACACAAGCTACTCATTTTCCCGTCCATCTCCAGTCATCTTCTATCCTCCACCTTGCAACAGGGCTAATGGAAAAGAGTTTCAACAACGATTTACCTTTCACTTGAAATAACAAATTTCGACTCTCTGAGTGAAGCTTCAGAGCAATGCATAAAGTGATGACTTAAAGACCAGCCAATTACTTTTTCCGCACCTATCACCATTATAACAAGTATTAAGAAACCTCTTGAAGTACATGACTCCTTATTTAAAGATTTGCGCTGTGTGAGTTTAACTGACTTTCACTAGTCAAAGCTTGGTCTTTAATGCATAATGTTTCCAAATCAGGGCAATCAAGGCCAACCCGGTTTAGAACCTGAAATCCATGCAGAGAAACACAAAATGCTAAGTTAAGAAAGATGACAACCAGCTCACTCAGAGATAGTTACCCATATGGTTAAACAGCTTTCAAGCCAGCAACAGGGAGGTTGGGCATGAATATATGTTATTTACAAATAGCATTATGAACACTTATCACCCTCTAGCACCTCCAGAGAAATAATCAAGTTAAAAATCTGGCCAGAAAAATAAGAAGATATGTATCACGTCTAGCCTGCACTGGAAACTTAGAGACCATCACATAGAAGGGTCATCAATTTCGAGATAACCAAGAAACCCGAAAAAGATTTTCAAGTTTTCTCAGAACACTTTTTACGTTGCTTGTACAAAAAGCAGATGTGTACAAGAACACAGAGTATTTAGCACCATGCCGACATCACAGTGTAGACCAAGCAAACCAGTGAGCATATAATTTATGAAAGGATGATGGACAGATGAGACTCACTACGCGAATGCTGCCAATATTTGATTGTGACTTCATTCTTTCAATATCTCGGTCTAACTGTTGTTTCCAGTCCACAAGCACTGTTTCATCCTGTTGTATTTGAACAACGTTTAAAACTCGGTGTACAACATCATAGAAGCAGCATGACATAGAAACCAAAAATAGTGATTACCTGGGGGATTTGTATCGTCACTTTGTTCGGGAAAAGACGGCTGAGTTGTTTCATTGTTTTTGGAATTTCTTTACTTCTATCATGCAATCTACCAAAATTATCCTAACAAAAGAAAAACCAGAAATTTTGTCACGCTAGAGCCTCCAAGAATGAAGCTATTTCAGATGCAACCATAGTCAAGTTGTCTGCCTGACCGCAAGGGAACAGAGTCTATGAATGCACAAATCTCCACTGTGACAAGCATGTAAGAGGACGATGAAGGAAATGTTACATTCAACTGGCAAGATGGTGTCCCTCTCAAAGCATTCTCACAATCACATTCCATAACCTATTAAATCATTTTGAACTATAATGAATTTCTCAAGTGCAGCCTAATGGGGATGGGGAATGCAAACACATCAAGTATGATATAACTATTTCAAAAGACAAAATTTCAGGAGAACTAGATCAGACGATAACACAAGGAAGAGGAAGAGAAACATCTAAGCCCACTTAATTTAACATACCGGGAAAGCAAGGTCAAGTAATGCGGTTTGGTTGCTTCCAAATTTTGTGAAAAGCAATCCACCAGGATGAGACTGAAGTCAACATATTATATCATCAGTTCTACCAACAAATATATACACGAAGATAGAACCGTAGGTAGTGGAAGTAAACAACCATGACTTACTTTCTCCTTTCGGTTGTCCGTCTGAGTATGTGAAGCTATTACAACAACATTTTCTGGCAAAGTTTCAAGCTTAATTTTGAAGGCAGCATATGCCTCTGGATTCCCAACCATGGATTTCTCTATGTCTTTCAGGAACAAAATTAATGGACTACTTTTACTTTCAACGGAAGCAACCTACAAAATTACGCATTTGTAAACACACATTGACAAAAACATTGCAATTTCAGGAGAAATCATATGTTTTTATCTATATGTAAAACTAAAATATGAAGTTTACCTCAAAGAGCTCATTAATGGCAAGCTTGTCAATGTCATCACCACTGGAGTTATCAAGACGTAGTAAGTCAGCTGCACAGAAAGATAACAGTCACCACAGGGCTAACCATACACGATTAAGGCATAAAACAAGAGGACAGAAGTCAGACAAGTAAAAATTTACCAGCACAAAAGAAACCATGATCTTCTTCACAAAGGCCCCCCAGATCATTTCCCTCTGGAATTGTTCTGTCAAATCTAACCCCAATTTTAGAAGAGCCGTTTTCTTCAAAAGCAAGAACCACCTTGCCTCTATAACCATAGGTTGGACCCCTGCAAAATAATTTATTGTTATCCTACATACAAATAGAAAGTGACATCACAAATCATGTCAATCATCTAGTATAGCTCATGGGTGAAAGAATAACATCTTCAAAGTCTAGGGACACTAGATATAAGCAATTTATGTCAAAAATCTTCTTGTTGAATTTTGTATAATAGAGGGGGTTAGAGGCAAATTGGGTTTAACCAAAAATTTGCTTATAATTTTCAGTTGCCCAACATTATATTTAGAAGCATATCAACATTTAGTTCCTGCAAATCTTTCCCCTCTTCTGGTGAAGCACCAATTACATATTCAAGTTCTCTATAAGATAAGGTATAAAGGCATCAAAAGAGGTAAGATGGAGTACATGGAAGCATCCATTTCTAAAAGCTGTTCCAAAGTTACAGCAGACAAGCTCAAAGACACATGGATCAAGTGCCCTTGCAACAAGAAAGAGAATAGGGGACTTCTGGCTGTGTGTGCACACATCCAATGAAAAACTTTCTAGCCCCAAATGGGGGCATTGGGGCTATAGTACGACTGAAACTAATACTTCTAGATACTGGAGGAGCCTGCTGTTAATTCTAACAATCACAGAGATACCAGTCCCATGGACACCCATGATAATGTGTTGTGGAGGAAAACAACTATCTAGGAAAAAATGTGTAACAGAAGGCAGTGAGTTCTATCTGATGGCTGATAGCAAATATCAAAATCAGTCTGCTGGGACCCCTAGCAAGCTTAAACGTCCCTGTCAATACCAGCATCACTAATACAAGTCGCCCGACTGGACAACGAACGACCGGTGGCACTTTCATGCAGCCGGCAGCAATAGAAGTATACAGCTTGAGTACAAGAAGCAGAGACATTCTCTTAGAGAAAGGAGAAAATCTGTCCAATTGAACTTAAATAATTACCTAATTGGAGCTTGGGAAGGAGAAAATCCTGATGGTAAAGAACCCACATATTTTACTCTGTCTCCTGCCAATACAAAAAAGCAAATCAGTTAACAGAATATGTCCTCAACCAAAAAAAAACAAATGGCTAGTAGACAGCTTCGTGTACAATACCTTTTCTGAAAGTATAGCTTTTCGATGAAGCAGTAGATGCTTCCTGTTTAGGCTGAGCCTGAGTACTTATAGCAGAACCCCCAGTAATATCAGCCTCCACACTTGAGGCTGGTTTCCTAAGGTGTAGTGCAGCACTAGTTCTCTTTCCGAAAACACTCGCTCTCTCGGGTTTTGGATTCTCTTTGACAGAATCAACCTCCTTTGTCATTGGTCCCTAAACAATTTTTGAGTCATTAAGTTAATCAAAAGTACTAATTTTACATGAGAAACAGTAGAACAACTTGAACAAGGAAAGACAAATATTAACATTTGGAAACAGCTAAGCTAGACACTTACACCAGGCAATAGAACAGTATCAACTATAAGGAGCCTCGCACCAAAATATTTAGCAAGAGCCTTGGTCAATGTTTCCTGATATATTTCAGAACCTATGAAGAAAAGAAGTAATGTCTCAAGATCAGGAAGGAAAAGTATGGAACAAATACTTGTATAATTACTAAAATAAAACGTGGAACTACATTACCTGCGGGGCCTGACAACAAAATTCTTGGACACACTGTAGGGAGATCTGAAGTAAACTTTACAAATTTATTACATTTCAAATGTATGTATGTCGAAGCAATAAGAACATTCTTGGTGGTCTCACTGTCAGGAAAAATACGGAATTGTTAGCGATGATGATGAAAGAACAGAGTGAGAGTAGGATGCCTTTAATACACTCGAAAAATTTACCTTAGATAATAGGGAAAATTTTCGAATGAAACATCAATATTTTTGCAATCTATTACTCCTTGTCGTAAACCATCTTTAAATTCTTGACGTCTTGACGACACTGAAATGGGGGGATCACAACCCTTGCACTGATCTCTAACTCCCCGATGCTCATCAAGAATTCTTGATAAGCTGCCAGTTATATCAAAATCAGGAGCTGTTGGGCCTAAGAAATGCAAAACTGGTCTCAAGTCATTGTTTTCCCCTACAATCTTCCCAATCTCAGCATCAATATTCAAGTTGTCACTCGCCAAACCAGGAGATGGACCACCAGTCTTCTCAACTACTGATGCAGAAGCAACATCGTTATGGACAGAAGTATCCTTCATTTCAGTATCAACAACACAATTGTCTGGCACTTCACAAGTAGTAGGCACAGATGGTATTTCAGAAGCTTGTTGTACATCTTCCCCACTCCGAGATGATGGAGGAAGAAGAGATAACTCATTACTGAGATGTGATAGCGAGGCCAGAGTTGATGCAACAGCAACAGTAGAAGGATCCCCAGTTCTTGCCTCAATATGTAATCCTTTTATGGGTCCACCATGAGCTTCTAATATGCTGACTGAAGGAGGCATATCCGTCGCTGATTCACCACTGTTGGTGAGTTGTTGGAAAATCTAATAGTATGTCAAGGAAATATGAAGGTGTCTAATAAAGTAGGAAGAGATATACTTATCCACATTTAGCAGATTAGGATACACTCAATCCCTCTAAGGTTATGATCAAGGGAACTAGTGGAAAGAGAGCAAAGAAAAAATAAATTGTTCTGATCGTAGGATACATAAGCATGTTTACCAGACGAGCTAAAGACCACCTCATCACCTCCATTTAGAGGAATAGTGGAATCTTTGGGGTAAACCTTGCCATTAACTTGAACAGCACCCTTTTTCCCAGTGATTTCAAGCACAGTAACCGAGTCCCCTCCCTAGTAAATAATCAAGAACGAAAACAATGATACAAACAGGTGGAAACCAGCAAACACCGGGAAGGAAGCGCCACTGCCTTTAACATGGCGGTGATTCAAACTCACAACTAAAGATTTACGAGCAAAAGAAAATCAAATATACCTCAGTCTCCATGAGCTTCAGACTACACAAAGATTTACTAACTGTAGGATCTCCCACCCACAAGTCACATTGGCGGCCTTGACCAACAGTGAAAGTAGGACGATGCATAACAACATGCGGATTCTGAGAGGGAACATTGCACCGATAAGGTGAAGACTGAAACTGCTGGTGAATAGTGAAATACAAAGGCCATTGAAGCTCCACAACCAAATACACATATCTCGGTAATGAGACATGTTGTAAATGTGATGCAGACCTTTCTCTGCCCTTTACCCACACTCACAAAATACACACAAAGTTTCATGTAACACATGAATGCGTGTGCATAAACAATTCAAGTAATGACACAACAATGAATACTCATAAGAAATCCTGCAGCTACCCCACTCAACTATCACCATTTGCCTTCAATATGTAGGATACACATCATCTTAATGGAGTTAAAAAGGATTAGCAAGACCACAGTGTTTGATTTTTTTATGTTCTCACCAAACCCAGACTTTTTAGGATAGCATGTTGGCAAATGCAAAGCATATCATTTGTTAAGGTGGAGCAAATTCTTCAATGACCAAGCAGTTCAAATAGAGAGACAGATTGACGGACAGTATTTCCACATCTTAACAGTGATTTTTGCCTGCAGATATTAATCCTAAATATATATAGCTCCTTAGTTCTATGATGCAACAGAAAGAAAGCCCAAGTTCCCCCATTTCTTTAAACTATTCAAGAAATAGAATAGGCTTTCATATTTCATATTTCGCAGAAAGAGTCCATAGCAAAGCCTTCTAAAGTTACTCAACTTTCTTGGAATTTCTACTTTGGGATTTTTCACCACTCAAAAGTCAGGTTCCGACATAATTCCGCATAAAATTTAGCAAATAGAAATAAACATGACAAGAGGAAAATTCCAGTTAGAGTGTCTGACAAATTAAAATTCAATAATCACTGCAAATCTCAATATGTGGAGAACTTGCAACCATACCTGTAATTCTACCATGAATACTGTTTAAAATATAATTAGAATGAGGCTGTATATATTTTCTTCTTGTTTCTAAAACTTTTATTCATAAACAAGATCAAAGAATACAACTGAGTACAGAGTGTGAACCCACCTGTGAACACTGGGAAAGGAGTTTCCCCCATGCAATCCCAGTATCAGATTTCAGTTGCCGTTTCTTCCCGCGATTCACTGATGGCCCACTCGACTTCCCTTTCTCCGCATCTATTACGGTGTCATCTGCATCCACCAAACAAATAAAATTTCAATAATTCACAAAAAAACACCAAAAGAACCAAAATTCTATAAAGCCAAAGCACATGCAGAGCACAAGATCACAGCTAGAGTCATCGGGAAAACCAAAACCTCACCTTCAACCGCCGGCTCCGGCGATTTCTCCGCCGTCAAATCATCCGACTGCTTTACGACGCCGCTGATGGCCAGATCAGCCGATCCAGCCTCCAATTCTTTCGGCACAGCCGCGTCTACCACTTCTTCGGATGCCGGCGAATCGTTCGTAGATGAAGAAGACGCCTCCGCCGCCTGCATGCACAGAAAAACCCCGAAATTCAGAACCACCACAAAACACCAAAAATGAAAGGAACAGTCACAAGAAAAATCAAGAAAATAAAAAAAGTTGAAAAGAAAACCCCAACCTTCGATCGCTTTCCGCTAGGCAGAGGAGATGAAGGAGAAGACAGGGGGCGCTTAGAGGAAGACGAGCTCCGCCGCGTTTCAACCATGTTGTCTGATCTAATAATCCTAGAAAAAGAAAAGCAAAAAACTTGTGATTTTGAAATCAAAATCAAGAAATCCACCAAAACGGAAATATAGTATATATAACTGGAGAGAGAGAGAGAACAAGAAGAAGAAACGATGGATAGAGAGAGAGAGGAAATGAAGAGTGAGAAAACAAAAGAAAAGGTGAATGATTGCGGGAGATCGATTATATACATACCAACTGCTTTGGCTTTTTGCACATCATTTTCCCTTTATTTTCTCTTTTTTGGTTTTTGGTTGGAGTTAATGACTAATGAATCGGCGAGGAGGGTAGAACAGGACTCACTCCCGATGCGCTTCGCCTGAATCCAACACTTGCCACAGTGTAAGGTGCCACCTCCAAATTTCAATCAATTTCATAGTATTTGGATTTATATTTTTAATCGTTTTATTTTGGTGTTTCGGAAATACAGAGAAAAAATAAAGATAAATAAGTATGTGTTGAAAATAAATGGTATATTTGGAGTTGTGTTTTGAGGCATTTAAAATATTTTAAAATAAATAGTATAGTTTTGACATTGGGATTTGAAAGACAAATATTACTATCCATTATCAAATCGTATTTATTTTATATATAAATATTATGTTAATATTGTATTTTTTGGAGACAAAAGACATTATTCATTGCAAACCATGTCTCGTTTATATTATACATAAGTGTATATATATTATATATAGAAAGTGAAAAATAAAAATACATACAAATAAGGTGTAAAAATTATAAAAATAAATATTGGGTGTGGTTTATCTTGTATCGAAAATACCAAAACATGAAGCCAAACTTAGTGTTCGTGTTCTTGAATTTTGGTTGTCCGCAGCGAAGTTGAGACTTAATGGTGTTATACTGTATAGTAGGTTTGTTCAATTTTGAAGAAATTATACTTTTAGTCTCATACGATAAGGTGTGTTGCACTTTGGTCCTATAGTGTACGGATTTAGTATATTTAGTTCCAAAGAATAAATATAGTCGTATTTTTCGTTCCATAGGCTAAATATTGTAGCACTTTTTTTCCTATATGATAAAAATTATGGTATATTTGGTTTCATAGAATATAAACAAATGTGCTATAATTTTTATTCTATGATACCAAAAAATATTACAATATTTATCCTATTGGACTAAATATGCTAAGCCTGTAACTGTAGACCAAAAGTGCAACACGCCCAATCCTGTGGGACTAAAAGTACAATTTTTCTAAGATTTTATTTATATGATGTGATTGGTTAGGGTATGATTTTCATAATTATCTTTATTAGTAATTGATATTTTACAAAAATATTTATAATTGAGTAATTTTATTTAATAATAATTTATCATTTAAAAAAAGGATTTTGGGTGGTTGACCAAATTAAGGTGAAGTCTGCTCTGCCATCTAAAAAATAAGAGAGTCAATCGTTTGCCAAAGCATTTTCAGTATTCAAATTCAACTCTTTCTTTGTACACATTACCAAATACACGACTCTGCCTGTGCCAAAATTTGAATCTGGCAGCACGATTTTAAACAAATTATTCCCCCTCCTTTTTTGGGAAATCCAAATAATGACGTTGAAAACGTATAGCGACTTAATCAATATTTCAAGGCCCATCCCTTTTTCTACCTTATTTTTTTCCCTTCTTCCCCAAATTCGGGAAATAAATGATAACACACGAGATATATATAATATAATAAGGGTAAATTGCAACGATCCCCTTCAAAATTTGACATAATTATAAATATTTGCTCATTGTTTGAAAAACTACAAATACTCTTTAATATTTTATGAAATTATGTAATTCTTGAATGGAAGTATAAAATTGTCAACTATACAACTACTGTATTATTTTTTTAAAAAAATTAAAATTTATAGAAAAATCGAACAGGATGGATGGACAAATTTTAAAAATTATAAAAAAATTATCCATTTAATCGATAAAAAAATTTAAAAAATAAATAAAATTATAATTTTTAGTCCATAAGGGCATTTTGTTCAATTCACGACAAAAAATGGATAAAAACCTAGCGGAGACTAACAGAAAGGGTTAGTTGTTGGAAGGCCATTAAAATCAGGGGATATTGATAATGTAACAAATAACGAGAAAGTATTTATAATTATAGCAAATTTCGTGAGAGGTCATTGTAATTTACCCAATATAATTACAAAGAAGCAGGTAATGTGGGCGATTAATATTATTAGTTTTTTATAATTAATATGTACAATCAAACTTAGTCTTGATTTCCTGTAATTATGATATAAAATAATATTTGAGTAATTACAATGAGCTCCTCTAAAAATTTACATAATTATAAATACCTTCATTATTATTTAAAAAATTATCAATCTTCCTCTAGTTTTAACGGTCACCCTCCCAATCCGCTACTCTCCGGTAATTAACTGATCAATGTCATTTATGGACTATAAATTGTAAAATTTTAATTATTTCTTAAAATTTTAAATAACAAGTATGCACTAAGTGGACAAGTGTTTTACATATTTAAAAAAAAAATACAATAAAGACAAAGTAGATAAATTCAAAACCCTCATTCAATAATTACATAATTTTATCAAATATCAATAATCAATAATTTTTTATATAAATATAAAATATTTATAATTATATCAAATTCAGAGGAGCTCGATCCGATATACCCAATATTTTTTCATAAAAAATATATATTCCATCCACTATCCACCCAATATATTAAAACAAAAAAAAATTGAATATACCGACACATGCATGTATATATGTACACATAATATATTTATATATATACATAGAGGATTAGCGGACTAAACAATTATTATATATATTTATTTACAAGATTAGTGATAAAATTCACATGCGCACCTCACAAAGTGGAGAAGGAATCACGCATCAGCCCAATCATGCATTGCATGGTCTCTAACTTAGGAGAAATCATGTGTTCTTTACGTGGACTTAACTTAACAATCATCATTAGCTGGAAATATTAGTTTAATATTTAGGAAAAATGCAACCAACTTCATATCATATTATAAATAAGCAAATTTTTCTTTTATGAAAAATAAATAGCAATTCACCTTTCTATATATTTTAGAATGCAACAACTTATTCCCTATATTTTTTAAAATGAAATAATTTACCTCCTCAAATAGAGAGGTGAATTGCTTTATTCTAAAAAATACGGGGAGTGGAGTGAATTTGCTATTTTTTACCATTAAAGGAGTAATTTGCTCGTTTGCAATATTATAAGGGTAAATTGTATTAAGCCCTTTAAAATTTTGGGAAAAACAATTATTACCAAAAATAAAAAGAAAAAAAATACAATGTAATTCAGTTTAGGGATAATTATATTTATACCCCATGATCTATGATTTATTTACACATATCACCCATATCTTTTGCATAATTACAGAAATTACTCATGAATAGTAAAAAAATAGGGATAGTCTGTGTAATGATGCTACATTTTTAGGAGGGTGTGTAATTCTTAAAAAAAGTAAGGGGTAGTTTGTGTAGGTGATAATAATATTTTGATAAATATATGTGTAATTATCTTAAAAAATATGGATAATTTATATAAATAAGTCATAAATTAAGGAGTGTAAATATAATTATCCCTTAAATTTAGGAAATCAGAAGTGGGTAAATTGGGTTTTAAGTATCCGAAATTTATTAGGTTTTATTCAATCAAAGAAATTAATTGTGGACAAGTAATCGGATGTGTAGGGACGTAGGGTGTATATTGTCCCTGCATGTGGAATGTTGTGTGTGTGTGTGTAGTGTCAATTATTATTCCATTTGCACCCATAACTGGTCAAAGTGGGATCACTCCTTCTAAGTGCTCAATCTTTTATTGGATTTGGTTACAATCTTGGGGAAATTAATCATTATCTTTAGTTTTATTTTTAAAGTGTTTTATTATATTTAGTGAAGACAGAGAAAGAAAAATAAAGATTAGTAAATATATGGAAGAAGTAATGTATGTTTGGAATTTTTTAAGAGACAATTTCAAATAGTGTAAAAGAGGCGGCGTATGTTTGGTTTTGTATTTGGGAGATAAAATTCACTGTTCATTGTCTAATCATGTATCTTATAAATGGGTGGTATAGATGGTGACGTAGCTGAGGCAATAAACGGCATTCAGATGGCGGCGATCTATGAAAAGGGAGAAAATGGATCTCCACCAAGGGGACTATTGACCGCTGGCAGACGGCTTATACATGGCAATAGAGAGAGAGGCTTGTAAGTGAGCATGGGCTTAGACACAAAATTTGGGTAGGGTTGTTTATGCCTGGAGTTGAAATGATTTGTGAGGTTTGGCTTTCATTTGGGAACGACACAAATGAGCTAAAAATATTAAGATAAGGTGTAATGTAACGAGTCAAATATCATACATGTTTTAACACATTTTCAAATGAAAACAAATATAGTGAATAGGTTTTAAAAATTAAGGTTGAAAAGTCCCGACATGAAAATTATATTATAAGATAAAGTAAAGGATATGTTAGGATAAAATTGTTGCAATTAAATATTAAATTTAAATCAAACTACTTGATATTATTGGGAATAAATTTTAAAAAATTTTAAATTGTCAGATTGTTTCCAATACTTTATTTCGATTTAATTAATATGCCAGTTTAATTTAATATTATTTGAGGTTTATAACTCATTATTATAATGATCTATGAGTATTTGCACGTTATAATTTTATATTTATGTGGCCAGTTTAATATTAATTTTACTATGATGATTACTAATTTTATTTAGGCCATTTAGTTTTTATAACGGTTAGATTCTTTAAAGTATTTAGAAGGGTCATCAATATTTTTATTTGGCACGTTGAGGAAAATAGTTCATATTTTGATAAAGAGAAAAATACATTTCATACTCCCACAAATAACTTTGAGTGTTAGCAACATGACCGTGGATAGGTTTTTAATCTTCTCGTGGTCGTGCACATGAGATGAGACACTACTGAGTGCTATTGGAGTTTTATATATCATGGAGTCATGATCAGTCGTTAAAACCTGCACGTAGGGAGACAATCATGGCTTTAGGACAACAACAATGTTGTGACTCTTCATTAGTGCAACTTTTCTAATTTCTTGAATTTTATTTCATTACTATACGAAATTGTGTAATTATCATATTGACATTTTACATGTTAAATTATTTTGAAATATAATTATAAATACAAATCATACAAAATCCACAACAGATACTCGATTGAAATCAATCAGTAAAAACTTGATCAGAGTAATATCCAACCAAAATTCAAATATAATTTTTTTACTATGAATTCAAATAAGTTTGAATAATTATATTTACGGCTCGACTCGAATCATTTCATGCGCTAATTGCAATTATTCTAACTAAGGGAATTTAAATGCCACGGAATAATCATTTCGTGAAAACTTGTTGAGACATTGTAGCTCCACAAACATACAAACAAGTTGGCAAATACGACAAAACAGACACATGCCCGCCCCGGGTTATTACAACATTCAAAATGGATTCCGGGTTGACTGCCTTCCCAAAATCAGGATTTGGTGCACAATATTACATCCTTGGTCTTATCATCCGTAATCGGGTCGTGTTCGTCGGATCCTAAGAGCACTCGGGTTTGGATTTTACCCTAATAATGTTTGATAGTCCCCCTAATGTCATCATCCAAAAATAGAATTATCGACAATGAAAAATCGACATATTTTGGGCCTAACACAAGTTGACAACATATGGCATGTGTTCATATTATACATATATACACATAGATCATCATGTAAATTTAACATGCAATATACAATTTGATATTAAATTATAGGAAAAATTACAATCAACTTATAGACACTATTATAAATATATTTTGTGTTGTCTAAAAAATTATAAATATGTCCCTGATTTTAACGTCCGAATCAATTTCGTTAGCTACCATTAAATTTTTTTTTTCAATTTTTGTTATAACTTGGTA
This sequence comes from Sesamum indicum, assembly GCF_000512975.1. Classification (NCBI taxonomy): domain Eukaryota; kingdom Viridiplantae; phylum Streptophyta; class Magnoliopsida; order Lamiales; family Pedaliaceae; genus Sesamum; species Sesamum indicum. The sequence continues at coordinate 20,379,932 of NC_026150.1, forward strand.
AAAATGTCTTTTTGCATTTAAATTATAGGGTTAATTAGACTTAAACGCCCATTTGAAAATGCAAAATATCACTTTCCTTGAAAGAAGTTTTGAAATTATAGTTACACCCTTTCTAAACTTTTCTACCTACATCTAGTCCCCTTTCATTAGAGTTTGAGTGGAAACTGCAGATGTAAGCCAAAAAAATATATAAATTTTAATTGTGCACTTCATTTAACATTTTCTTTCATATTTTTGTATTTATAAAAGGATAAATGTAATATATATATATATATATATATATATGAAGTGATGCTAGCCTCATTATATTTTTTTCCTTATAAGTATAAAATTGTTACAGGAGAACAATAAATGAGGGGTAAATTAGAAATATTTATAATTTTTTTTCATAACATTAGTATTTTTCGTCTAAATCCTAATGAAATGGGATCATATGTAAATAGTGAATTTTTGAAGGGGTGTAAGTATAATTTAGAATTTAATCTCACATGTTTAGAGGGAGTCTAAGTGTAATTAACCCTAATTATAATTTAAAATATTTTTATGAACTAATATGCTATATGAATTATTTACTTTACCTATTCATGTTTTTACCTCAGCGGTATTCAAGATTATGATAAATTTTTAAAAAAATAACTATAATTTACCTAAATTATACCAAAAAATTCGAGAATATTAATAACTTAGCTTCGTAGGTGTGGAGGTTTAAGTGATCAAATTATATGTTCTTGACCACAAGTTTTGCATGACTACGAGATCACTAGTTCTTCATTACTACTTAGGAATATGCCTACGATTCCAATGGGCAGATGATCTCATTAATCTGGAGACTTCTACATTATGTTTGATTTTATGTTTTCGTATTTTCAAAACAAAATAAAATACACTTAATGTTTGTTTTTGTATTTTTACATCTTATTTGTTTATTTTTATTATACAACTTTTTATATATATTATATATATATAATATAAAAGAGACATGATTTGACAATGGACAGTGATTTTTGTCTCCCAAATCCCTACATCAAACTTACACAATTTATTTTAAAATATCTCAAATAACCTCAAAATACAAATCCAAACATATAATCTATTTTCAAAACACACTTATTTATCTCTATTTTTCTCTCTCTATCTCCAAAACACTCAAATCACAAGAACAATCACCATGCTAATGTCCTCAAGACAACCTCAATGAGGCTGTCTAATTTAAACCAAATTTCCGAACAGTACAATGAAATTTTGGGATGTTACCAAAATACCCCTCTCTCCCAACAAGACTCGATTGGAAACGACGCAGGATTTATGACGACACGGCGACGTATTCACCATTGACTGAAACAGCGGCTTCATTGACATTCTCGGCTTCTCCGAATGTTTTGGCGATTCTCTCAATGGGCACTAATGGCAGGTAATACGACGCCGTGCACCCTCTCTCAGCGGCATCTGCAACGGCTTGATTATACTTCTCGGCCCAGTAGGCAGCCGTTGGGACCATGATATGAGCGATTTGGGGGAACAAAGGGAGCCGGTTCAGTGAGCGCCAAGCCGCGACTGCGTACTGCTCGGCTACTGGCTCGTACTTGGCGTAGAGTTCCTTCGCCACAGGCTCGTACCTGGTGTAGGCAGTTTTGGCGATTTCTGAAGCCGTGTTAACCAAGCCGTTCTTCTGCACCTCCGATGCCAGCTGCCGCACCATTTCTGGAGCCGCCTGAGCTGCTATCCAAGCTTGGCGCGATATCTGCTTTAGAATTCCCGGCACGTGATGGTCCAACTCGATTATGGATGCGTCCACCTGCAAAGCACGTGACCCAAGCGAGTGTAAGAACCGATTTTGATATGCATACAAACACGATAATAATTATGAAACAATCACGACATCATCAGACAAATCAATTCATACATCAAAAAGTGCCAAACCACAAATGTGTACTGCAGTTTTCATAATTTTTGCCAAAAATGTATTTGAAGAGTTACAGTAAACAGGAAAGGGGCTGCGGCAAACCTTGCGATCCACGAACTTGAGAAGCTCGAACGGGACCGTACGGAATTTCTCATAGACCGGACCGATGACGGTTTTGACGGTTGCTTCGACTGTCTGAACCCCGGGTCTTAAAGGACCGGAGTTTTCCTTCGCATACTCGTAGAGTGCGGAGCAACATACGACGACGTAAATTGCGGCAACTTGGACGAAATCGAGATATTTGAGCTTTTTCTCCTCATCTTCCGTAACCTTAAAGGAAAATTCACAAAATCAGAGATAATTAGTGATTAAAAGAAGAGAGGAGGCATTTTTACCGGTTGATCGGTGGGTGGTCTGGCTTCTGGTTCCGCCATTTCCACTTGGGGAATGAAATTTCCGCTTCAGACAAATGTTTATAGAGGAGAGGAAGACAGCATGCGAGAAGGTTGAGATACTTGTTCGCATTTTATAAGGAGGGTTTTTCGAGGATAATTACTTGTCGAGGGTAAGAAAGTAAAAGAGTTGAGGTCAATTTTTGGTGTTCTTTTTGTGGTGGGATTTGCGTTCGATTAGTCATACAAGGTTTATAAGGTGCTAAAACTCCTACTCTTGATGCTGTTTCATTGTCTTTAACATCAAAGTTCTTGCAAATTAAGTGAAAAAGCTACTGTAGGATACTGATTATGATTCCATCCGCATCTCGTTGCATAATATATTGTTTATTTTAATTTTGTATGAATTTAATATATAATTCTATATTAAAAAGATATTTCGTTTAAATATTAATATTAGAACGTGTAAACTGCTCAAACTTTTCATTTGCAATTAATGTGAGATGGTTGCTTATATCGTATAATAGTTGATAGACAAATGTGATAAACTATATAACATAGTCTTCATTTTATCGACTTACAATATCTTTTAGGAATAATTACACTTACATGTTCTGATATTTATTTATTTAAACAAATCATCTATACTTTTTGTATAATTATAGAAATCACTCTTAACAGTTAAATATATTAGTAATTTTTGTATTTATGTTCACATTTGAGAGGATGGACAATTTTCTAAATAGTTGGAATAATTTATATTAATTTTTTTAATAAGTGTACATGTAACCTAAAAGATAAAGATAATTTATATAAAAAATAATAAATGAAAAAATATAAATATAATTATCTCAATTTATTACTTTATTTATCAAAACTTGAGACCTACCTACCTACAAAGCATGTACCGAGATTTAACCCAAACACTACCTAACATTGGTAATAAGTTGGTGGTCTTTATTTGACAGGGGAAAAATGCTATTTACTCTCCTGTCATATGAGAAATGAGTCAAAAAAAATTTGTGAAAAATAAAATAACAAATTATCTTTTGTATTTTGAAAAATGAAGTAAATTATTCTCTATCTAAATCATTGATAGATGCTTTATTTTTTAAAACACAATGGATACTTTTTAAAAAAAAAATTCACAAAAAATATTCTGTCTTTACTTATTTTATATATTATAGGAGAATAAATTGTATTTAACTCTATTTGATAGTGATGAGGCGGAGGGATGGGGAGGTGGCACACCTATCAAGATCTCATCCATTGGGCCTACGTTTAGAATTTGAAAGTGTTCTAGAAGATTATGGGCTCTATTTTAGGGCCCACTAACCATACCTTATTTGGTGATTTAAGATTCTGTTTTATGTAATGCTGTGGGCCTGGAGAATGGGTACAGCACATCACTACCCTCTTTGAGTAGTGTTCAAATGAGTGTGTGTGAACAATAGACATATTCTCTCTTTTGATAATATACATCATTCATCTTTGTTTCCATTGGAGCTTCTTCGATGAAGATCGCTTATGATTTTAAGTCATTGCATTTCTTTAAGCACATTATCATACTTGAGTGGTTTAATTGAAATTGAGATTCTATGAAAAAGTTTGAGGCTATGGGTTCAAGATGTGTGGGTTTTTGTCTCATTTTATGTGGGTTGTTGTGATTTATGTATTGTTATTAATCATGTGGATGCTATCGAGATTGAGTTATTGTAATTTACTTAGTGAAAGAAAAAAGTTTTTAAGCACAGTTAAAGTCAATGATATATTGGGTTTGTCTCGATTATAATTTTTTTGATACTTTAGTCAATAAAGTTGGTGTAATGATGAAATCAATATTGTATGAAAAATATTTCATACATAACAGTTGAAGAATATGGTGTTTATAGTTTTTATGACCAGTTACATCAATATATGTAAATGAGGGTGTATGACCAAAATATAGGATGACGTATTGGTTTTATCAGAATAAAATCAACACTGCAAAAAAGATACAGACTCTTGCAGTGGAAAATCATATCAACAATTGCTTAAAGACATTTTTGTCTTTTGATGTATGTGCGTATTGATCTCTAGTAAGGGCGTTCGTATCGATAATATTGAGAATTTTTAGTACGCAGGAATACTGTACCGAAATGTCTTCTCTTTAGTAAAAGTCAAATAAATTTTGGTTCAATTAAGTTGTTTCAACGAATTAATCGATTTAAGAAACAAGATGCCCGTAATATTTTAGGACGCCCACGAAGACCTGGTAGCGGCCCTGGCGAGTGTCCCCCACAAAAATAGATTAGCAAAGGGAAGAGGCCCAGAACATCCCCCAACTCTAACCATGATCAAAGCCCGCCACAACATTCGACCCAAAAAGCCCATACGCATGATAGCCCACTTTCCCACGTGGCACCTCATCAGCTCAGAGGTCAACAGCCACCCTAAAACCACATCAGCGCTAACAAGGAGGACATCCCTAACGATTGGAACTCCTTACAGACGGGGGAGGTCCCCCTAAAGCCCTGGACTCCTTATCGAATAGGAGTCCTCGTTGATGAAGGGTCTCCCCCAACTCGAAGATAAACATCCAAAAGCACAGCTAACACAAGATTCTTGGATCTTGATGATGAATTCGGGCTGATAGAGCAAAATAACTTGAGAAATAGGACCTGAAAAATAACACTTTAGCACTCCGATGCTCAAGTTAGTTTCGAATTTAGGAATAAATAAATATAGAAATAAATCGTAATGAAAAATTGAAATAAAAATAAGAATTTCGTGAGCAAAATATGATTATAGCACAAGTTGAGTGTAGTAGCAAAATAGCAAGACAGTTTTCAGATTCTTGAAGGTGTTCGTGCTGAGGGGTGCTGCCTATATTTATATAGGAGTCCCCCTTCGTGGGGACTTTATACGTAACCTACATTTCTGAGAAAAAAAGGGACAAAAAAACTGTGGATAACGCATGATTTTCTCTTATCTCTAGCTTGATCAGCACGTTTTTGATTGGAAGAGGACTCGTACTCTATAAGGAGTTTTTCTAGGTCAAGGAGTCCAGAACTTTGGGGGCGCCTCCCTTCTCTTAGCTGGGTTTGGAAAGCAGGTCTGTAGTCTGGTAAGTCGTGTACTGGCCTTTTCTCTTGGGCCAAGCTTGGTAATATTCCATTAGTCGTCCTCATCATGGGCTGCCATCTTCATCATGGGCTGGTGGGCCCGAACTAGGCTGTATATCCTTTCTCAGGCCAAGTGTTTTTGGGCCACAGACATCAATATAAAATATCATTACATATATAAGATATATTTTTAAAACTCAATATTGGTTACGGTTCAATTTATCGGCCCCAAAAATCGAAATCATATCGAATTTGTTAAAAAAAATAAAAAAATTCAATTCAATTGATTAATATCATAAAGTGACATTAATATCTTAGAAATTATGTTTCCAAAAGAAAATAATTTCATAATACTATGTGATGCGTATGGCCCAAAAACACTTGGATCAAAAGAGGTTGTGGAGCCCAAGTCAAGCCCATCAGTCCATGAAGACGAGCCACAGGAGGATTACTAGATCTGGCCCAAGAAGGAAGTCCAGTAAAAGACTTGCCAAACCACAAGCCTGCCCAGGAGAAGGGAGGGGTCCCCAAGGCGCATGACTCCTTGAAAGGACTCCTTGCAAAATAAGAGTTCTCATGTAAATGGAGTCCGCCCAACAAAAACGTGTTGATCAGCTAAAAATAAGATGGAATCGTGCCTCATCTGCAGGTACCTTACCCCTTTTTTCTTGAAATTGCAAGTAACACGCAGAGTCCTGGAGAAGAGGGATGCCCCCTCTATAAATACATGCAACATCCCCCAATGGGAACACCTTTAAGAATTTGAAAATTGCTTTGCTATTTTCTCTGCAACTCTGAACTCACATTCTAACCTAATTTTGTTAACGAAATTTTTATTTTTTTATCTCAATTTCTCATTACGATTTATTTTTACAATTCTTTATTCTTAAATCCGAAACTAACTTGAACGTCGAGTGCCAACGTATTTTTTTGTAGGTCCTATTTTTCAAATTTTTGCTTAATCAACCCAAGTTTATTGTCAAGATTTATAATCGTCGACCCATACTAAAATGACACGCATCACTATGTATTGTGTTTTGATATAACATGCCCTGGTGCATTAATCTGCGGTTTGGTTCGAGCCGTGGTGGAATTTTGATATAACCCTCTATTAAGTACGTCTAAGGAGACTGAGAATTGGCCCAAACGCCGTCGTTTCTAACTTTACACACTCTGTAGCTCGTGTAGTCAAAATTAAATCACCAAGCAAAAATCGGCCGATTCCTCGCTATCAATCCCGATGGCTCGACAAGCCACGGCTGTCCGATCGTCCGGCGGCGTACGAAAGCCAGCTAGAAGACCGGAGTCGTCCATTCAGAAGCTTCTGAAAAACCCCAAAGTACCATTCGCCGTCGCGTTGCTATTCGCCGATGCCGTCCTCGTTTTTCTCATTATCGCCTATGTTCCATGTAACTCCACAAATACAACTATTTTCTAATTAACTTGTTCTGTGATTAATATTTCCTGCAATTTTGACCTGTTATTGGTTTATGCATTTCAGATACAAAGATTGATTGGGACGCTTATATGTCACAGGTGAAAGCGTATTTTACATTTAATTTTTTTTTGTTGTTTTCCTCGTTTTGATTTTTTGATTTCGTAGTTTATGAGCTATGTCCTGAGTTTTTAATTGTAAAAAGGTTAGTGGATTTCTTGGAGGAGAAAGGGATTACAGCAAACTGAAAGGGGATACGGGGCCTCTGGTATATCCAGCTGGCTTCCTTTATATATACTCCGCGATTCAGTACATTACAGGAGGTGAAGTCTACCCTGCCCAGGTATGTATTTATTCTATTCTATTGGTTACTGATGTGTATTTGCAGATTTGTGGATACACAGTTTTTTAACTAAATGCAGAATCTAAAGGGGTTAAAGTTGGTTTTATGACTGGGAGAGAGGACATATATTGATGAATCATGTTATCTTTGGTGTTTTTGTAGCTTTATTGTAGGGGTGCCACTATATAATCGGACCTAGTTTGGGTTGGGATGTTCTTGAAATAATGCAGATATTTGTGATCATGGACTATCGTTGCCTGTAATGACTGGGAATTTTGGACATTTGCATTGTAGTTTCTTGTATCTTGAGCTGAATCTGTCTATTATGTGTTGATTTATTTACCAAGTGTCGTGACTTGTAAGCTATTGTGATTGCAGATTTTGTTTGGCTTTCTCTATGTTGTGAATCTTGGACTGGTGCTATTCATTTATTTGAAGACCGATGTGGTATGGACTTGCTTCTTGGTTTATTGTTCTTGTAACATTTTTGGACTGCCTTTCGTGTTTATTTTGATAAGTAATTGATAATTTTGAGTACTTTTTTGTTGGAAGTGGAGTTTAATGCCCTAAACAGGCAATGGGAAATACAGCTCATCCCAGGCATCCAATTGTGTTGTGAAAACATTTAACAATGTGCTGGTGGAGAGCTGCTTTAGTATTAGGCCTGCAGAGAGAGCTCCAAGTAGACCACAAGAGGGGGCATGGGGGAGAGGGGTATAGGGGCTGATGGCTTATTACCGATATGAAAATTTGGATTGTAACAGAGGTTTCTTGTTATGATAACGTAATGAAAATTAAGTTAAGATCAGGTGTTGATTCCAGATACTTGTCTTGCAGCTTCCTTGGTGGGCTCTGTGCTTGCTTTCTATGTCCAAAAGAGTGCATTCCATCTTTGTGCTTCGTTTGTTCAATGACTGTTTTGCCACAACCCTGCTCCATGCTGCAATGGTTTTATTTCTTTATAAAAAATGGCATCTGGGTCTAATTATTTTCAGGTACAAACACAGCATTAACTGTTAAGTTGTTTGTGGATGCTGTTTGCATCATTATTGTTATTTGGCTTCTATATTGTTTTACTAAAGGTGTTAGAGACATTCTTTCTGTTAGCACAGTGGAGCTGTTTCAGTTAAGATGAATGTGCTCCTTTATGCACCTCCCTTATTAATCCTCTTGCTCAAGGTATGTGCATCTATCTTGATTGCTAATATTTCCTTAAAAGTCCTGAAATGAGATTTGGGGTTTAAGCACCGTCAAACTCTAACTGGAGAAAACTTGAAATGCAGGCGATGGATATTTTTGGGGTCATAACTTCTTTAGCGGGTGCGGCACTGGTGCAGGTGCGTGTTCTTTAATTCTGCATGATCGTAATTTGCTGTTGCTTGCATATGAACTAACACCAAAGCTATCTAAGGCAGTTTTTAAGGTCGTTTGCCATTATTGGTATACTTGTTATAATCTAGCTGCATTAATTATTTTTACTTACACGGATTGTTTATCTGATGAATTATATTTATTGCAACGAGCAACGTAATGAATAACAGCTACAAAGGAAAATTTTTGGCAGAACATTATCTGACTCAATCTCTATCTGCTTTCATTACCTTGTTGATGGTTTTGCAGATTCTATTAGGACTACCCTTCATATTATCACATCCAATGGCATATGTTTCAAGAGCCTTCAATCTCGGTCGTGTCTTCATCCATTTTTGGTACATCCATTGACATGAATATTATGTGTTGTATGAAATTTGTTGCCTGTTCAATGCTTGAATTTCAACTGATCCCCTACTGCTATCCTACTGCTCAAGATCTTTGCTACTTAAACCTTTTCAAATGATGACATGATTCGATGTATTTAAATGTAGATTATATGGGTCCTAGGATGAAGTATTTGAAATTGTGTTAGTGTATGAACTGTCTGTTGAATTTAAGAGATAATCATGCTGCTCTTAAACTGACTTAAATGGACTTTCTGTAAGATATTCTCTCTTCTTCTATTTGTAAATATTGTAGTTTGTTTAATTTTTATATGCTGTCTGCTTATTATGTACACTTTTATTTATTATTTTCTGATCTTCCTTGTACACTTGCGGTCTCATAGAGGACATGTTTACTGTATTTTGCAGGTCTGTTAACTTTAAATTTGTCCCAGAACCAGTTTTCATCTCTAGGGGATTTGCGCTGTTTCTATTGGCTGCACATCTCATTCTTCTTGCTATCTTTGCTCATTATAGATGGTGCAGGTTTGTACTCAGTAAGAGAACATATGCATTGCGTTGTTAATTTTTTAAAACGTTTTTGAAACTTATAAGATGTTTCATTTTACTCTAAAAGATATGGTTTTGAGCAAATAAAATCTAAATGGTTCTTGCAAGAAAGCTATTATCAACTTTACTTTCTTTTTTTGCCTTTATAGATGAAAATCTATTATCTTCAATTACCAATTCCCAGACCTTGTAGCCTCCCCTTCATGAAACTCATGGTTAGTAAGACCACGTAGGCCTAAAAGGAACTCCCAGATGAGATGCTGGAAGATCCTCTAGTTCTACTCTTTAAGCATTACTTCTCGTCTTTGCTCAGCTTTCTGGTCTCAGTAGGTCTTTAGACTGTTCTCTGTTTCCTTTTTTATCTTTAAAATTGTTCTTTACTTGGTGCAGGCATGAAGGAGGAATGTTTTCTCTCTTGCATTCTAGACTTGTCCAATTGAAGCTCAAGATAGGCTATTTGAGTTCTTTTCCGCTAAAACAGTTCAATAATTTCAACTCGAATTTCAGGATTCTTACAACAGAGCGTAAGTAAAAGTGAACTATTACAATCTTTTCTCTTCTCATGCCTAAATTTAATTTATCATTTCTATGCCACTGATACCGTTTTTACCCAAATTCAGATATTGTTACAACTATGTTCATCGGGAACTTCATTGGCATTGTATGTGCTCGGTCTCTGCATTATCAGTTTTATTCTTGGTAAGATCTATTGGATTATGCTACCTTGCATCATTAGTTTGTCTTGATACTGTGGGTGGGGATATGAAGATGCATTTTTTAACAAGGGCCTGGAGCCTGGATTCGTGTTTAAGAACCTGAGAGAGAACAGATTTCTGGGCTTTATCATGTAAACTCATAAGCTGTCCTAGACTGTCTGCAACTGCAACTGCAACTACAACTAATAAGGGTTCACCATTGGATCATTTTTATGGAATAAAAATGAACTCTAGTTTTCTGGTATCAGAGCAAAGTAGAAGTTGGGTATTGATATGGAAATTGTTTCATACCCATCTAAGGATTCAAAAGTTTTCTGACTTCTTTGAGTTTTATAGGTTGGGGCTTCTACAAACAATTTGCTATATGAGTTGTTCGACTGTGGTCTTGCCATAGGGTAGTCGTAGGTCATCAAAATGAAAAAATTAAACTAAAAAAGGAGAAGAAGAAACTAAGTTAGGAGGTTCTAATCATAACATGTTGCTTATCAACATGCTTACTCTTATCCAACTTATGATATGCTCTCATTTCTAGCTGGGTCTCCTTTTTATGCAGGTATTTCTATAGCCTACCATATTTACTGTGGCGAACCCCATTTCCTGTATGGCTACGGTAGGGTGCTTGACCATGAAATCTGTTCCTTCACTTTTTCACTGTCTGGTACTGATTGCTGAATTTAATGTATTCTGCAGTCTAATCTTATTTGCAGCAGTGGAAATCTGTTGGAATATATACCCTTCGAATATTTATTCCTCGCTGCTGCTACTTGCTGCCCACTTAACTATATTAAGAGGTCTCTGGAGTGCACAACCAGATTATCCATACACCGACAATAAATCAGCAAATTTCAGAAAGGACAGCTGAAGACTGGAAATTTTGGCTTATACTGATGAAATTTTTGTGTTCTAGTCAAGCTTATGGTTGTATATGAAAAGGAAATTTTCTTTTCAAAAGCTACTCATAGAGTTGTCAATACCGAAGCTCAACGCCAAAAAACCTATTTTGAGCCCACGTAAATTGTGTCACGCTTTCTGGTGCCCTTCTTTTGTTGTATGTTGAGTGAAACATGCAGAAAGTCAAAAGCATTGGTGGTTGTCAAGACAGATTGTCCTAAGTCCTAACTTCTGTTTCTTCCATTTTTCCTTCCACCATCAGTTAGTTGCCTGATGTAATCCTTCCGCTGGCTTTTCCCATCGGCCGCTGCTGTATGTTACCTGTGTTCTTTACTTCTCTCTTCTACTTTTTTTCTTTCAAAATTTAACTGAGCAGCTATTAATTCACGTGGAATGAGTCAATCAATCAATTCATATCAAATCAAAGGAGGTGAAAAGAGTGAAGGGCTTGCGAGAAAGATGATCAGTTTTTCTCCGCACCAAGTTAAAAAATCTGACCACCTTCTATTGAATTTCATGTAAAACGCGGCTTCCTCTTCAGTTTCCGAGGAAAGAAATTCTCAACAATTTCTCAGATCTTCAACTACTCTTCAGTTTCTGAGGGAAGATATTCTCAACAATTTATCATATATGCAACTGTATATACCTCCCAGAATACCATCGCCGAAACTCTTCTACATTATAAAATATAAAGAAAAATGTCCTGACAACTGATGGATCATCTTAGTAGGGATTGATATATTGAAGCTTCATTTTTTAAATTTCTTGTAGAATTTATCAATTCCTATTTCCTGAGTCCAATTCTATTGCGAGGTGCCCGTAACAAATGCCTAGCATGTACCTTTGAAGTATAGAAGAATCAACACAAACAGCAACACACGTGTTCTTTCGGCTAAGGCCTAAAATGCAAAACATGTGTACATTTTGCTTTGTTTTGGCATATATAAGAGCGAAATTTATCCCCCAAAAACAAAAATATACATGAAAACGAATTCTCGTATTTGTCAATCATTCAAACACCAAACAATAAGAAACCTTTAATTGTAAATCAGCTAATCGGAAAAACAAATGTAGAAGCACACCACAAACATTAAAATGTGACGCATCAATTACTCAAAGAACTTACAGAACTGCTATTATACACACACATACGAATTGAACGCGACGCCAAATAGAAGAAGAAAGAGCTAAAAATTTAACCGCGGCACTGCGTGGCGGCTGTGCATGACCGAGTGTAGGGATTAGCTTCAGCACCTGGTTGACAGTTGTAGTACGACGCGCCGCGCTGGGAGCATGGTACATTGTTCGCCTGCAGCGCACCATAGCTGATGTAGCTGGTGGTTGCTAGTATCCGCCGGTTGATTTCAGAATCCATGTCGAACTCACCACCATCAGCCATGCACTCCGCGATCGATCCTTGGCAGGTCGCCGGCTTATTCATTGGCATCCAGTTGAAGTCGTCGCCGGCGGTGGCGGTTCTGAGAAAGAGAACCGCTGCTAACACGGCGGGAATGAGGATGCCGAGAAGAGAAGATTTCGCCATTGATTTTTCCAATGGCTTTTACTTCTGACCAGAGAAGGGTTAAAGAGTATTGCTTTGTTTTTGTTTTGTTTAATTAACACAGAGAATCGAGCGGGCTCTCCATTTTAAGTAGCTGAGGAGTTAAGCAATCGGGACTAATATTATCTGAATTTACCTAATTGCCATCCCACTTCCTAATTTTTTTTGACTTAGCATTATTTTTAGTGTAATTGTGGAACTCATCATTTAAATGGTGATATCAAATTAATATTGTTAAAATATTAACTAAATAGTTCTTTCCTTTAACAAATTAAATTTTAGAGAAGTTGTTCGTTACACATGATGTTAAAATTAGACCAAACAAATAAGTTTTGGGTTTAAATTATATTGGCATTTATTTATAAAAGAATATTTTATGTGCAAACTCTGTAAGTGAAAGATACGTGTTATAATAGTAATATTAAATGATTCTTCTCTCTGATTGTTTAAAGTTTTTTAGACGAGATGATCGTTTATTATACAGGGATAATTACACCCCCCCCTTTTTTTTTTTTCTAAAATTTGCCATAATTATAGTCGACACCATGTGGTATGGAAAATTATATATAGTACACCTAAAATTTAGTTCTATCTAACAAACAATCCCATTTGTTAGTCGAGATTCTTATTAACAAAATATCAGGATGAAAATTCATATTTTGCGATTAATTTATTGTAGGTCAAATAAATATTTTTTTGATCAAACTATCCTTATATTTCTTCACACATTAATACATGCTAAGGGTATATCTTCATCCTTATACAAGTAGTTTAATCGAGGGTAACTATCGATTTTTATTCAATTTTTTTTTTGTTAATATTAGGAAATTCGATGAATTTTGACTAATAAAAGAATTTATTTATTATACGAAAGCAAATTTTAAAGGTACTAAATGTAATTTTTCAAATAATAAAAATTTACATATAATTATACCAAACCACGAAAGGAAATCGATATTTAATAAATGAAAATAAGACATGAATGGAAAATTGAAAAGGAAAATAATTAAAGAATTTATAATACTCTTAAAACGGAAATAATGAAGGGTATGTTGGGAAAACCAAACACTAAAGATAACAAACAATTGAAAAGTTGAAGCATGTAGCTTTTCACTTGGGTCATCATTTCAGAATAAGCCCAACAACCATCAACAATGTAGTTTGCCTAATCTCAGACCAATGCTTACAATAATCAAAATTGAACCTACTACAAAATATAATATGTAAGACGATAAAGGAAATGTGATTGGCAGCAGAGGGTGGGGGTGGGTGAGTTGAATGATTGAATCAAGGTTTTGAAATGGCTGTTTTAGCGGTTGAAGCGCGTGTGCATTGTTGTCGAGGAGTTGGATCCCTAAACAGCCATCAATCTTTAAATACCAACCATGGGAATCGATAACCTTTTATATTATCTTAAGATTGCATGAATATTTGTAACCTTCCCTTGCCATGTGCTGCTTCCAACCAACCCACATATAAACTATTAACTCAAAAGGAGATCAGGGAAACACACAGCACAGCGTCCTCCGTGGGATATTATTACACTCCCGAAGCATATTAAATTAACTATCTCGCTATCCTCTAGAACACGGCTTACCATCAATTCAGGAAGAAATCAGAAAGCAATCTTGATACATAAACCTCATTTTATCATTACAATGTCAACTAAGATCATCAGATATCGATCCAATAGGACATGCGAATCAATCCAGTAGTACTGCTAAAGAGAGAAGATTATGGGTCATCTTATTCGATGCCAGAAAGCAAAGTCATTGCTCTATCACTCTCTTAGCTCCGTCTAAGGTATTCTTCAGCAGCATGGCAACGGTCATCGGCCCAACACCACCAGGAACTGGAGTTATCCATCCAGCTACTTTACTTGCTTCTTGGAAGTCGTCATCCCCGACAAGCCTATAGCCGGATTTCTTACTTGGATCATCTACAGCATTTGTTCCCACATCAATTACTGCAGCACCGGGTTTAATCCAGCTGCCCTTGATCTGGAAATTGGGAAAAAATTTGTATGTAAGAAGAAAGTTCTCGTCATGCAATCTTAAACAGTCAACATAAATTTATACTAGGTAGATCAGTTCTAAAGATACATAATTGCTGTAATAAGGAGAAAGGAAAAGGCAATGATGATGTGTTTGTCGTTACCATCATTGCTTGACCTGCAGCAGCAATAACAATGTCAGCACTACGAACGATGCTCTCCGGTTCCTTTGTACGTGAATGGACTATAGTAACAGTAGCATCTTCCTTCAGAAGAAGCAGTGAAACTGGTAAACCAACGATGTTACTTCGACCCACCACGACGGCATTCTTTCCCTTAACACTAACACCACTTCGTGACAGAAGCTCAAGGCAACCCTGTTTCAGAATTATTTCAGTATAATAAACATACTACAGAAGTACTTGTGTGCATACTTTGTTTTGAGTAGTGCGTTTTCCCCCCTCCCTTTTCCAGTGTAATGAGTGCATGTAGGTATTTGACATTCCAAACATTGTAAAGCAACATAAAAGCATTAGATGAGATTTAGCATGTTCAAGGTAAGATGGTGTTTCTATTTATTACCTTTGGGGTGCAGGGGACAAACAAAGGATCTCTGCCTTTCATTGCTAATTTGCCAATGTTCAGAGGATGAAATCCGTCGACATCCTTGTCCAGGGATATTTCACTTAAAATTTTCTCTTCATTTATATGTTTAGGTAGCGGAAGCTGTACTAAGATACCTGCAACAACCATAAAAGAAAATAGTTTAGCTTCCAATTTTAGACATGTTACAAAGCACAAGATAGGAAATGCAGACTTGAACTATTTTATATATTCAGAGGACATTCATATTTCCAAGCAACAATGACATTAAGGAACATCATCAAGATGGGACAAAATCTAGGAAGCGGGATTTATGTTAACAGATCATTTTAGTGATATAGTCTGTCAAGGACCATAAAATTTAAGTCTTAAATGGACAAACAAGCGAATTAGCCTTAACAAGGTGAACTTTACGGGCTTAGATTGAGATGTATACTCCGATATGATTTTAGGTGCATTTAGCATATCCCACCCCAACCGATACAATTATAAAATGAATACATGAATAAAGAAACTCCCAAAGGAAACAAATTAAATGGAAAAGAGTGAAGCACAGAAAACCAATGGATTTAACACAATCATACAAAACACTGAAGCAGCACACGTACCAGAGACTAAAATCAAGTCAATAATAATGATAAGTTCACAACTAACCAACCATGAACATCAGGATTTGCGTTCAACTCGTGGACTTTGCTAATCAACTCAGATTCGGATACTTCCTCGGGGAGGTCCAAATCGACAGACTTGATCCCAACTTCGGCACAGGCCTTCCTTTTCATATTGACATAGCTCTGTGAATCCTTTCTTTTCCCCACAATTACCACCGCTAGACCCGGCACCTGAAATCAACTCAATCACAGTTTTTAAAACTTTTAGGTTGCTCTAAATACAGGATTTCTGCCAATGTTAAAATTATAATAATTTCTGAATACTTAGACGCACAGCTGATCTTCCAGAACTTCATTCAGCAAATCTTTTGATCAAATCTTAATACATTATCATAGGCCACTATTATAAATGTAGATGAACAGCTCAATGCACAGTAAGACAGTATTAAGATTGAGTAGCTATATGCTCAGAATTGCGGCATCAAAATCCATTCAAAGATCTGCTTCCATTCCCCGATACATAGAGCATTAAATTTCACTTTTTAAATCTCATCAGTTAAATGCAGACACATGATTAATACCGAATTTCACACACAAAAGCACGCGCACACAGTGATTATAGCGAGACCTTTCCATATGTCTCGGAGAGGCGGCAGACTTCGGCGGCGATCTCCGATCGGATTGTTTGGGCGATTGCCTTGCCATCGATTAAGGTGGCCTTATGATCCGACATCGTTTCGAGAGAGCAAAGAAGCAAAATAGATTCTACTGTAATGATTGTTGGTGCGCTGCTGTGTGTAGATAGATAAACACCGCAATCCGGCGACAGCAAATTTTGGCTTGGTGTTGTACTCGATGCTTCGGAATCTGTACGCTACTCTGGCAGCACGAATTTGGATCATCAGTTAGTAAGGCCCACACCAATTTCAGGCCCAATTGAGTATCATCTCAGGCCCGCGTCCGGCCCATAAATAATTTCTCTTTCCTTCGGATTGGTTAAATACCTTGTTACACTATTTTGTCAAACATTGAGGCCTCGTTTACTTTGAGAGAAGGAATCAAGTTGGAACAATTAATAATGAACAAAATGTCGGATGAGATTAAATTATCATACATTATTTTATTTATTTATATTGATAAAATTTTGGATAAAACTAAATTTGGGAAGTTAAAAAAAGAAATCAGGTCATTTTATAGATATTTGAAAAATTAGAGTTATTTTGAACCAAATATTTTTGTATCTAGGGAGAAATGAGTAAAATCACATGCAATCTCCGTTAAGTATGTCTGGTGGAATGATAAATCCGACCAACTCGAGTGGAGTTTAAAATCACCTTTTTATCCTTGTTTGTCACACTTGGGCCCGCCTAAATACAAATAGAGAAGGGATTGAGATATCCAGTCCAATTCCAACAAGTAAATAAGACCTCAATATTTAACTTTTTTAGTCGTATATGTCAGAATTTGTTTCCAAACATTTAAAATGATAGAATTGTAATTTGGTCCGAAAATATAGGTGATTTGCAATATTAGTCCCATATTTTCTCATATAGTCAACATTAGTCCTACACTTTAGAAATATATTGAAAAGTTAGTCTTATCATTACAATATCAGTCCCACAGTTTAAAAAGTATTGCAAAATTAGTACCACACTGCAGAAAATATTGTAAAGTTAGTCCTATACTTTAGAAAAATATTGCAAAATTAGCCCCAAAGTTAATCCCAAGCGTTGGAGAGTTAGTCTCAAACATTATAATTCTTTGACCGTGAGACTAATTTTATGACGTTTTGCTAAAGTGTGGAACTTATATTGACTATTTGAAAAAGTATAGGATTGATATTGCAAACTATTCTATACTTTAGGATCAAAATTATAATTTTCTCCATTTAAAGCATATGATTTTTATTTTTCTTTTATCAATAGTCAAAACCAGGGGAGCTCGTTGTGTTTGTAAATGCTTAAAATAAATATTAATTAATTTATTATTGAATATAAATCGAAAAGATTGTTTTTGTTTAATTGCTCCTACTTTTGAGCTTCTTGATTCAATCCAAAGGCTATAAGTAAATTTTTATCAATTTTTATATATTATTAATAAAATTATAAATATTAAATTATTTTTTCAAACACTTAAAAACTTTAACTTTTTCTTCCCACTTTTAACTCAAATACTTCAAACTTTTAGTAATGCACAGCTTACAACTTTTCTTTTGCCACAAAAGCAGAAGCAATTTCAAACACCACTTAATTCTTCTGAAAACATATGTTATGAAAATTTTAGTTTAATGTTAAAATAGTTTTGACAAATTTAAATAAATAATGCATGTGATATATAAAAATAAATATAAAAAGACTGTCCTGTAGGAGCTAGTCACGTCACTTGATATTGTCCTAAAATCGTAATGACCTCCCTCCTTGCAGGTACTATCGGCTCACAACTACCCCAAGATAAAACCAAAAAAGCCTCAACCAGCGTTTTCTATTGTGAGCACGTCACAAGATGATTAGAGAACTAGACCTTATCAAGTTGCCCAAAAGTATGTAGTAAGAAGAATATGAATGTGAGTATTGAGATACAAAAGTGAGTTGTGTGTACCTAGATCGACACGTAACACGCTAAATTAAAATAGAAATAATGATTATTAGTGGGGTGTTACAAAATTAAAAGAGATGTTACACACTTTAATTTAAAAATTAAAATATTATTTTGAAGTTTTAAAACTTCAAATTGAAACAATATATACCACAAGAGAGCCAAAAGACTCAAAACACTTAAAAATCACTTCCAAACTGATACAAAGAGTAGTTTACAACAATTGAATGCTTTTTCTTTTTCCCCTCCCCTTTAAACATAACATACACAAATTACCATTTTATGATAACTATGTACACAATTACAGTCCTCAAGTTACATTATTCTATATTTTTAACTTCTTGACATCCTTCTCTACATGAAACCTTCACTACTAAAATACACGCAGGTATATATATTTACTTTTATGACATAGTCAAGAGGTTAAATGCAATTTACCCGTAAAAAAAATTAGAAAAATTGAAAAAACAACCCTATTATAAAAAAAAAGATACAACAAAACTCCCTTTGCATTTAAAAAATGACGCGAGACACCCCTTAGAATAGAGAGGCAGTGTGCATCATTTTTCAAATATCAGGAGAATTTTTGATATCTTTCTTTTATATAGGAGATGTTTTGAAATTTTCTAATTTGATCGAAAAGGGAAATTGTATTTAACATCGACGACGGTCAAGTGTGGTTCCAAGAACCCAAGAACATGATAGTTCTTATCGGATCTTCTACACTAGACCTCTTCTTTCGCCTTTCGATGTCTTTAGACGCGGAAATTCTACCTCGTCCGCACGGTGCAACAGCTTTCGAGTCTTGAAACAAAGAGGCAGTAGTGTCTGCAGAGGAGTGTTGGTGATGAGGCTTCATTCTGAATACTCCTTTGCTGGATAGAGTGAGATATTTGGGAGCTTTGATGGCTTCTTAGTGCAAATTTATAGAAGTGGAATAAAGGGATATTTGGATATGGGAATATATGACCAAGTAATGGGGTAGGTTGCAAATTAGTGGGTAAGGCATATTTTTGTGGTTGGGCCTATATTCATGTTGTACTTGAATTTTGTGGCATTAATATTCCCCTTGTCTAGTGGTGGAATCATTATATAATAACTACGTTTCTGGAAATGTTATAGGAGATCTCGTATTTGAATTTTGGATATGTATTGAGTGCGTGAATAATAAAAAAAAAAAAAGGAAAAAATGTATTTATGGTAATGTGTATTATTTCACGTGATTTTTTTTTTATAAATTATATACGTAGCTTATATATATTTACATTTGTTTTCATTTATTACAATGTGTGTCACATGTGCAATATACGCAAGAAGAGTCCATCCCGATAATTAAATAAAAAAATCTTGATTTTTCATATGTGTTTTTATAAATAATAATGATTGAGGTAAGATATTAAATCATGTTCAATGGTCTAGTTTTTAAAAGGAAAATTGTAATTTTAGTTTTATATGAATTCATTTTGGTAATTTTAAAAATTTCGGATATTGAAGATAAAATTGTAAGAATTGGCTAAAATGGCTGAAAAAATGCAATGTGATAAACTTAATTGGGTGTACTTTTTTTTGACTATTTTAGCAAAATTATGAACATTTTCATCTTTAATGTGCAAAAATTTTATATTGCAGGACAAAACTATCAAGATGGATTTGTATCGAACTAAAACTGCCACAACTACAAAAAAAATGCAGGATTTGCACCTATTTTTGGAATGTTTTTTTTTTTTTTTTGCCTTTTTGGAATGGTTTGAAATTAAAGAAATTAATTTGAATCGGTCTTTAGAACGATTTTCGTTTCGTCGTTATAGACAACATACGGTTGGTGGAGGACCCTTTCTAACGTCGAACGGTTATTGTACCACATTGTTCTTGATCGTTCCTAATAATATATTTGAATATGAACATTTGATTTGTTTGATTAGAGCACATTGGATAAGTTTTGGAATAGTTATGTAAATTAATTCGGGATAATTTTGGAACAGTTGTTGTATTACCTTTGGCTGAATTTTGGAACTGTAGTTATTTATAATGGTGAAATATTTAGGAATGGTCATTGAAATTGTATTGTGCTCAATTTTCGAAATAGTATTAGAAAACATGTTAATTAAGACCATGTTAATGATCAGAGAAATGTAGACCATAAATTAATTAAGACCATTGGAAACATATAATTTATTTCATTAAATTGATACATGTTCAGTAGATCAAGTACATTTGTATATCCTAAATTGTTAGTTGTACATAGATGTAACTAGTATCTTATATGTTATATTGGATTGCCTAATCATACCGCTAAAATTTTGATCAGACCGTTAGATTTGATTAAGTTGGCAAAAGACTATGATGTTTTGGACATATTTGTTATACGGATACTGAGATATCGTATCTGATTCATAATCAAAGAGGTTCAAAATAATGTAACTGTCAATCAGCCATTGACATAATGTAGTATTTATATGCATTTAAATTTGGAATTAATCAGGCTCGTGGATGTGGAGATATCATAATCGAAAAGTAAATTAGTAATTTTTTGTTATGCTTAGAAATAATTTTTTTATTCTTTTTGGTACAATTTGCTTTATATTAATTTTAGGAATGGTCAAATATTTAACAACTGTTCCTAAATGTAAATTTTCCTCCTTGTTGCAGTTGGCGCCAAATTAAATTTACGTGGAACTCTTGTAGGAATCATAAATTTATTGTAACTGTTCCTAGGCTTTGAATTTCCCTCATTTTTTTTTGTAGAGTTTTATAACATTTTTAGGAACGATTGTTATTTATTTTTCCTTCTAACTTGATATTTAATATTATTCACATACAATAAGGATCCATTATGCAAGGGATGGTGATTTTGTGGATCGTTCCTAGTTGGAACAGTGTGGATTACTATAACCTTTCCTAATTTAAACAATTTTTTTTAAAAAATATATAATTATTCGTACAGAATAATTATAGAAATATTCAATCAATAATTCACAGAAATTTTTACAAATGTTTGATTACAGAAACAGTAAACTTTCAATCTTAAGTATTATCTTCTTTAGTTTTGTAATCATCGTCAAAGCTATTTTCATTAGATTCATCATCAGATTCACCATTTGCCAAGCGAGATGTACTTGCTCCATGTTGATTTGCAACAGAAAGACCAACGACTACTTGTATGTCATTTGGGTCATGCGGGTCATAACTATGATTGTCCATAACAACTTGTGGAGTAGGTATTGTTTTCTTTTCTTGAAATGCAACTTCAGTCCATCGAGAGTCATCAATGACTCTTCAAGCTTTGGGTTTTGCATACAGCGATCCAGTCAACTTTGTCTCTCTTCATGCTAGGATACTCTATGTAGTATATATGTAAAGCTTGTTGCACCAGGATGAATGGTTCATCCTTTTGGTATACCTTATTGAAATTTACATCAACGAGGAGATAAGGAGGATGTATCTTCATACCTCTCACGGAATCAACCAAACGATATTTGAAAAAAACAATGTGCATGTTCAGAACAAATGAGTAATTTAACTGAATTATCTTTTCAAGTATCCCATAGAAGTCACTGTCTGTGTCTGTATATGATGAGCTTTTAACACATTTACCATAGTTCATAGTTGACTTGCCTACGTTGTGACATTTCATATGGAAATTGTAACAATTCACAAAGTAACACGGTAATGTTGTGACCTTAGCGATAAAACCCCAATAATGCAACTTCAAAGCTCGTTGTTCGTGTAATTCAATTTGGATTTCACCTGTAATGCACATATTAGAGAAAAAATTGACGACTGACTGTTTCACAGTTATGACATAATTCATAAGGCACTACTTACACGATATTTGAACCAATCCATGAATTTAGTAGCTACTAGTAGATCAACATTGGGGTCCTCCGAATAGTGGTGCTCGTGGAGTTCATTTCACAAAAGGCAATTGGGATCAACTTCTGCATGAATACGTACAATCATGGCTCTTTGTGCCGTGCAATCTCAGCTCCTTCATGTTGGTTCAACGAGCCAAATAGATGCGTAATCATCATGAAACTTAAGATGACTAATCTATTCACATATCCTCCTTTTATGCTCCTTCGTCAGGGTATATACGGCTTTGGGCATCACGTTAGGCCTCCTTTCATCCACCTCAGGCTTCAATCAATTACATATGCCTTCAGGTCCTTCTGTACATTCAGATAATCCTTCGTTTTTCCCTTTATGTCCATCACGGTATTGAATAGAATGCACATGTGTCATCTATACAAATTGAACACCCCATCACACCATTGGTACTCCATCCAGACGCCATCCCATAGGCGGGTAGGTCGTTCACGGTCCACATCAACGCGGCGTGCAGCTTGAATTTTTGTTCGTGCATTGTCGCGCATTAGTACACCTGCAGGCCACAAAACTTCTCGATCAATAGCTCCAGGT
The DNA here is from genome assembly GCF_000512975.1 of Sesamum indicum. Taxonomy (NCBI): domain Eukaryota; kingdom Viridiplantae; phylum Streptophyta; class Magnoliopsida; order Lamiales; family Pedaliaceae; genus Sesamum; species Sesamum indicum. The sequence goes on from NC_026150.1 coordinate 20,402,765, forward strand.
AAATATCGATGAGACGTTTCGAATTGGAAGGGCCAGAGATCACCATCGTCAGGAACATATACTCTGAACTCATGCACATTCTCAGTTGAAAATTGTAAGGTGTAATATGGACCAACACGAATACGTACGACCGTACTACTTGTGCGGTGCGAACCCATCCGTGTACAAATTCAGTCTAATATTACGGGGCTCTACTACAAATTTAGGATATATCCGGTCAAAATGCCTTCATGCCTTTACATCAGATGGATAACACATGAATCCCTTCTCTATCTGAAGATAAGCATACCACGTCATTTGCTCGGCAGTCGCTTTTCAAACATACAACCTCTACAAGCGAAGGGTATGTGTAAAATACCTAAGAATAGCATAAGGGGTCTTCGTGCTGTTACAATTTCGCTCTCTGATCAGCTTGTACCTAGCTTCACCACAAAACTTGTAGTAGTCTAGATCAATATCGTCCTTCCAGTACAACATGCAATCATTCTTACACGCATCAATCTTCTCAACAAGTAAACACAAGTCTCTTATCATCTTCTTCGTACTATAGTAATCAAGGGGCAGGGTATGGTCGCGGGGCAATAAATTATTAGCCCACTGGGATATTCGATCATATGTTCGTTAGAAAAATGGTCATCGGCCTTGATATTCACCAATTCAACAATAGATGCCAACTGAGATTGGGTGCAACCGGTCCACAATTGTTGTTCGACAGCATGCACTACATCATAAAATTGATCTGCCAACCCAGACACATAATCATAGGGACCCCACCGTAATATGAATTAGGCCCGACATCAGTAGGATAAGACCTCGTACTATCATCAAGAGCACCATCCTGGTTACACACACACATATATATACTATAATATTAAATTTAATTGATGAAAGGACAACAAATGTAATCAATTGACAAATAAACGGTTAAAGTTAACTGATCAAAATAACTTCAAATATCATAAAAATTCTAGAGAGATTGATGAACGAGAGTATAAAAAATATTAGTGGGATAGTGAGAGATCAAAAAAATTCGAGAGAGATTGAGAAAATAGAGAAAATATAAGTAGAATGGAAGAAAATAGTGAAATTAAATGGAAATAGAGGAACATACATATATATATATATATAGAAAAATTTGGAACTGTCATTGGAATGATTTCTAGCACACAAAAATAGTGTTAATGTGCAATCTGTGACGGTCTTAGGAACTCATATAGGAATAGTTTTGTATCCGTTAAAATATAGCCCTTGACTATTTTTTGAAATGGTTTTAGTAATACAATATTATTAGTACATGAGAATTGTTCCACAATGAAATAATATTTGAGACGATACTTGTAACACATTCCATTTGAAAGATAACTCATATTTAGGAACAGATTTTGTAATATTCATCCTTCTACGTACTAAAAGTGTCCCAAATTGTCTTACCCATGTTTTGTCTCACACGTAGGAACGGTCTCCTCTTGTCCGTCCTTGCCTTTAACATTTTGTTCCAATACAAGTTTCAATTAATCACCGCTATAAGTTTGAATTAGTTTTAGGAACACAAATTGTAACACTTATGTTGGAACACCTTTCGTAATGGTTGCGCCGTCCCAAAATCATAAAACATAAAAAGGGAGGATCATGACATTAGGGACCAATTTCCATTCCTTAAGAGTGCCAAGGACCGTTCCTATATGGAATGGAATTTGAAACGGTCGTCCAGTCCCCCCCAAATTATGCTTTTTTTTGTAGTGCACCCCTTATATTCATATGACTAGAATTACTATTTTTTCACTTTAATACCATTTTATGATATTTGATCCCAAACTTAACAGATTGACACTTATAGTCCCAAAAAAACTAAACAATAGACACTTTTGGTCCTCTACTGTTTAAGTGTTAATGGAAACGACACGTGTTGGATCACATGCCTTTAGTTAACAGTTGTTGGCCTGGCTAATAAATGGCGAAAATTCATTTCACCCCCTATGTTTTTCAAAAAATAAAATCCTCCATAGATGAAAACTGCATGTGTTTTGAAAAAAAAAACTTTTTTAGAATTAATTTAACTAAAATATCTTTTTGATCTTATAAAATCACCCTCCTTTGTTTCATTATTGAGGTTGTTTTTTATATGATTTTCTCCCTTCTAAAAACATAATTAATTATTTTTTAAATATATTTATTTAAATATCAAAATAACAGAAAAATATATTGTGCCTATAACATTAATTCTAAATTCTAATTATTTTTTAATAATTTTTAAAGTTTTTTTAAAAAATAAGAAATTTATTTGAATTTTAAAACTTAAAATAATTAAAACATATTAATTATTTTTTTACTAGATATTAAATTTTATTTTAAATACTTATAATTGTAATATATTTTTAAATATTATTTTAATAATAAATATAATATATCTAAATATATTTAAAATAAATAATAATATATATTTATTATGATTAAATAATATTTATATTCATATAGAGATTTAAATTTGGGAAATAAACTTTACTATATTAATTTTTTTATGTGATGTTAATTTACTTTTTTAATTTTGAATAATAAAAAATTTAAAAAATTGAGTATTTCTCTTGATATTTTGATATTTAAATAAGTATATTAAAGAAAATAATTATTTATTTTTTGGAAGGGAGAAAATTACATAAAAGAACCACAAAAACAATCTTAATATAAAATAAATAAAGGAGGATGATTTTATAAGATCAAGAAAGTATAATAGTCAAACTGAGTTCAACGGCACGTGGCCCAACACGTATCGCTTTTGTTAACACTTAATGGTAAGAGTGATGGGGGTTTATTTATTAAAAGATAAAAAAGCCCTTCATTAAGGGCATAATGAAGATTTCGCCAAGATCCGCGCATGAGGTCGCTGGTCAGGTCACTAAGACTCGCCTGCGGGTTGACCCAAAATTTGAAGATGGCTAAACACCACACGATTGAAGCTAGGAGGACCTCGGATTACGACATGTGGATTGATCTACAGTGTCAAATAAGACCCTATAAATACTTCAGATCTGACTCACTAGAGGTAACTGGCATTTATTGCTTTGACTATCTGACTTTAGATCGTATATTTCTATCTCGACCACCAACTAACTTGCGCGTCGGATGGTTTTCGTCAAACCTAACGTACTTGTTTCATTCCTCAAAACCAATCACAGATTTGGGGAGATTACGTAGTCAGATTCAGATCGTTGATAAAATTGCATAATTCGAGTGGTATCATAGAAGATAAAGAATGTTCATCTTTTAACCCTATCTAGTAGGATTAAAAGTTTGATGTTATATGTATTTGACGTAAAGCAATTTTAGTGAAAACGAAAAAATTGTGTGTGAATTCTGCGATTAAAATTAGGAAGTGGACACCTTGAAGATGCTTGTGACAGAGCATCTTGGAGGACAAAGGTATCAAATCCGATTGAAGAAAGATGCTCTGAGGTACAACCCACTAGCGCAGTTGATATGTTTTCAATCTGCTATTGACAGCGGAAGGATAAATACAGAAGAAAATGTGAGTGATAAGTGAAAGGTGGGGGATGGGATGCTAACATTCTATACACACCTAATTCTTATATAAGCTGTTACATTTTTCTTTCCTTTTTGTTTCATAGGTTCTCTTTAAAGAAGGGTCTGATAAATAAATAGAGTAAATTATATTAACACCCCTAATGTTAGCTTTAATTGCAAAAACACCCTCTATCTTTTATAAAATTACAAATATATTTCTTAGAATTGTAGTTGTAATTACAAATAAACCTCTTATTCAATGTCAAAACGTTATACAAATATTTTCTGAGTAGATTGCACTAACATCTCCTTAAGGAATATACCTATAATTTTATAAAAGATTAAAATACTTATGTAGTAGACGTAACATCAAAATTTGTCGATATAATTTACCTAATAAATAAAACTATTGCTTCTTCCTTAACCTCATAATCGTAGAATTTTGCACTTCAGTGATAATAATTTAGACCATACACACACTACCACCTTAAGGGCAATCTCCTCTCTTGTGCCTGTCAACCGAAGACCCTGAAGATCTCAACACTAACAACTTAACTTGTTACATTTGAGTCCATTATTGAACTCTTTCCATTCAAGACAGAACAAACTTTCTTTCAGCTCTAAAGTGAATGCTTTTGAAGCAAAAAGTAGAGATTTCCCTTTAAGCATAAAGACTCCATCTTTTGCCATTTACTTTATCAGGTGATGTTTTCAGCTGCAAAAACAACAAACCTCCTTTACACACAAGAGAGAGAAGGGACAAGATAGACTTCTTAAGGTCCCAAACCTACCTGCAGAGCAAGCGTAATTGATGTTTGGCCAATATCAAGAAAAACCCAAGACAACAAGCAAATTACATGAAATTCACATGCGATGCAAAATATACAACACCTTTTGAAATACTAAATGTTCGTTATAATATTATTGTATAATACAAGATTATGTCACATGATTGAGCATACACTTCTATCGTCGCTGTAATGATCCTTTTGGATGCTGATATCCAGGGCCGGATCAGAGGGTGGAGGTGGCTGGTAGTAATTTGGGCGCGAGTAAGTGTAAGAATGCATGGGCAAGGCATGAAATGAGGTAATACCACTAGCAGCAGTTGGTGCAGTATTGTAACTCATCCCATATTCTGGAGCAGCAAAGTAAAACTGCGGATAGTAGAAGACGGGCTGATGTGGAGGGCTTATATTCAGTTGATCGACCGGTGGGTCCAAGCTCGCCGTGCGGGGAGGGGATCCACTACTTGCTGGTGCACCGCCGTCGTTTTGAACTTCACCAATTGTTGATCCTGTATTCCCCTTTTTCCCCTTCTTTTTCTTCTTCTTACGTCCACTGCTCCCTCCGCCACCAGTCACGGTTACAAGCTCTGGCGCCCCGCCGTTCCCCTCCATTCCCAGCATAGGATCATCACTCCCAGTGACAGTCTCAAGCTTTACCTGTTGGCTTTCTTTTCCATCGTTATTATGTTTCATTGGATCAGTTTCAGCTTCCTCAGCAAATTTTATGTTTTCATCAGCATCATCACTAGCATTTTCATCACATTTATTAGCTTCTGATTCCTCTTGCTTCTTTTTCTTCGACTTTTCGGACTTTATTCCTTCTTTTTCAGAATTTCCCGGCCAAAGATCAGCTTTCTTCCCGGACTTCACCAGCTTCCTGATCAATGTTTCAGAATCCACGTTCCCTGTTACTACAACTTTCTGTTGTTCGGAGTCGATATCAATCTTATATACCCCTGATACAAATAACACATTAGAACTCAGACTCTAAGCAAACAGAACAGACAGAAAACAGACTCAAATTCACTTATAATGTATTATATTTTACCTTCAATGCTTTGAAGAACTTTCTTTACTTTTTTCTTGCACCCTTTGCAGTGGATAGACACTCTCAATGCCCAAGTCTGCACGTAAGTTCATAGATAACATGATAAAAATAAGTGATGGATTAGTGAGTTAAGTAACAAGCTAAATGACTATCAAATAGATACAGGGATTGATAAATTACTAAATTACCATAAACTTGAGAGGTTCGGAGCTGTCATTGCCAGACAATGTGTTCTCCATCCAGTGTGTGTTTTTGTGTGCGTGAACGAGAAAGGAAAGGGAAGGAGGCCCCGTTTGAAAGAGTGGAGAGAAAGGAAAAGAAAGATAAGAGCAATCCAGTCTAGTATTTGCTTAAATTAAAGGGAGAATGATAGCACGCACTATCTTTTAGTATAAACACAAAATCAGCAGCAAAAAATGGAAAGACAGGTTTGCCCCTTGACTATGGAGGCCACGTCGGAAGCAACATACAATAAGATATGACATGTCACCAAAGCAATATGACTATGATTAGGCCACCAGCCACAGGACAAATGAATGATCCATTTGACAGTGGGTGCAATGCTGATGGCATACTCGTAAGGCTCTTCCCCAATTCAATGGTTCTACTGTATTTCGGAAATTATAGCCCGAATTGGGTTTGACCCAACTAGGTTAATCACATGAAGAGTGTGTTACACTTATAATACGATGAGATGTAATAACACTTGCAATATATTGGTTTGGTGTGAGAAATCTAATTTAGGTGAATTGTCAATTCTCCAGGCTATGCAATAGGAAATGATAATAACAGCTTTAGGCCCTTTCTTCACAGCCTTGCCTGTGGTTACGGGAAACTGATCAAATATAACACAGCGCTACTTTTAGTAGTTGCAAGTGACTAGAAACAATACACATAGCTACAGGCATACATAGCTTCTTTTTTATAGGACTGGCAGAGACTGTGTATAGAAGAACAATAAATGGCTTTTGATTGTAAGAAAATGAAATTTCACCTCAGTTGCTTCTCAGTTAGGTATTAGCACACATGTCGATTTCATTCAATAAAATTGATGGTAACAATTTATTCTCCTTTCTTTGAATATACTCAATGAGCTGATGCCAACTGGTAAACTGCATGAATAATGGCCATGCAGATTAAAAGAATTGCCGTATTTTTTACACTAGTAGTATTTGGTTGAAACTAATCATCAGAAGAAGTAACTTGGGCATAAAGTATAAGATTCAAAAGACCATCTTAAAGTTTCAGAAATAAAACAAGAAAAAGATCGGTTCAACAAAATGAAGGAAACAAGTGCTGACAGAAGATAAGTCAGAAATAAAAGCAATGCTTTTCATCTTGCAATTATTTAAATATGAGAGATAGAAAGCTGAAAGAGACAAATATGAACAGAAAAACACTTCCTTTCCATCTATTGCAGCACGATCCCAAGCTAGACCAAATACTAAAAAGATTACCTTTTCCGTGAAATCTTACAAAAAAAACTTATCATCTCTGTGGATGGAGCCTGATCAGAACACCAACTTTCTCCAACCTACCTGCCTGATCTGACATAACATTAAAGGCTCAGAATGAGGTGTGACAACATTTAGCACTCAAATGCCTCATGCTTATCGTGACTGAGGATAGTATTGTCATTCTCAAGATCTCAACATACAGTAACAGTGACCCTCAAACTGATGTTCCGGGACTCATTGTTTGAACATAGATACAGCAAGCCATCACTAAAACATTCCACCTTTCAATGATCAAGCAGAAATTATGTAATATTCACAAGGAGGACTTCAAGAACTTCATTCGAGTCACTAAACATATGCTCTCAGGCACTAACCACCACATAATGCACAGTAAAACCCAATTACTCTAGTATCAGCTGTCCCCACCTTTTAGAAGTGCATCATGGTTTTGCTTCCAAGTTTCAGCATTGATCAAGATGACATTCTGTTATCCTTTACGATACGACTCAAAATCAGAGGAACTAAAAACCGCTTTATCGAAGTTGAACGCCAGACTCAAAACACCAACTATATCACACATTCATGAGGCCACGTCAAAAGAATAGAAAAGAAATATTAGTCAGTAGTTTAAGCGATTTATTGTAAACCAGCTGGGTGTGGCAATGCAATTTCTGCCTTTAGTAACAGAAAATGAGCCATCTCCAATATCCAGAAAATCACTTTGCAGGTTTCAACAGATTTCATTTCACCAGATCAATCCTCCTATTGAGAAGTAACTCAGCGAACATATATAATAACTGTACTGAAACTTAAAGCTTCAATTACTAACTCATCCCCGTGTAGTTTTCGCCAATGTAAGCTCATTATCGACTATCTCAATCGGGTAAAAACCAGCTACGTTTGATCCACTTCCTAGATTAGACGGATATATCCACAAGCAAGTCACTAGCACAGACGCGTATAGCACAAGCCAAATTCAACCATCGACACTTGAAACAATCAGCTGCCGAGGCAAAACTACGCCAATCAGAAAAATTTCCGGAATCAGATAACACGAAGAACAGCCAACAGAAAATCTGATTCCAGTCAGTTCGCCGTAGAATGACGAAGAGAATTTACGAGCGACGAGAGGGAGAATTGCCGGAGCTTAGAAGAAAATTTTGCGTGGTTTAACAGGCTTAGGCAGCTTTGCGAAATCTGAAAAAACTGGCAACCCACTATAAGAACGGGCTCGATATTCTCGATTGGGCTGAAATGTCAATTGAGCCTTATTCGGACGAGCCAGCTTCCGAGATTGTAAAATAATGTTTGCTTTTAAAGGGGGAAAATATCAGCGCATCTGGTGTAGTGGTATCATAGTACCCTCCCACGGTACTGACCGGGGTTCGATTCCCCGGATGCGCAAATCATACTTTTTTTCTGCATTTTCCGTCATATCATGCAAAAGTCAAAACAGCCTCCAGGTTCCCAACACTTTTTGGAAAAGATTTTGTTCGAATCAGATCTTATCGAACCAAACTATACCCAAAATTACAATCTATAATTTCACAACTTTTTTCTTGAAAAATTCTTGCGCGAATCAGTTTTGATCGAATCAAACCAATTATCCAAAATTTTGTTGCACTTAACATTTTTTTTATTTTGAAATTTACAATAAGAAGAGCTTAACCTGATATTATTCCAACAACACACGATTTTCCTTGTCAAAGCTCTAAGAGAAACCATGCATGCCATATCACACAACCATGGATAAGCCACATAATTCACTGTTTGCACTCAGTGCTTCATCTTCTCCACAACCTTCTGCCAGGCAGGACGGGCCAGGATACCCGCACACCACCCGCTCACATTAGGCCTTGCATCGAACAAGGCCTTCGTCTTGGTTCCAAACAAGGAGCTCACAATTGGGAGATGGTGAAAATCCGCCAAGCTAAAGGCTTCCCCTCCCAAGTACTTGGATCCGGTTAAACGTGACTCGTAAACATCAAGAACTTTGCCTAGCTTCTCTTGATGCTCTTCCACAACAGCGTCATCGGTAGTCATCCCCAGCATTGGCTTTGTAACGAGCTCGTACGACAGTTTTGCTGCGGCTGCATCGAACTTGTGGGATTCCACTTCCATCCAAACATACACTATCGCCTTTTCCTTGGGATCTTGAGGCACAAGAGGGGTTCCCTTGTCAGCATAGATGTTTGCAAGGTATTGAGTTATCGCCCTTGATTCTGCAGTTGCTCAAGTTGTCAATAATTTGCATGTTAATTCATGAGAAAAGTGACCAAGAAACTACCAAAATCATCAATAGTATGTAAACAACTCTCTGTGATTAGTTTGTATGGCCAAATATGATCTGATCTAAAATTTTCCCAGTGTTTTCCTCTACTTTGTACTCATCAAAATTCAAGATCCGAACAAAACAAGCATCAAATTTAAATACATAACCCATAAGATAGGAGAGGGGAAAAGTTACCAAAGAGCTTCAAGTCTCCATCTTCAAGGGCTGGAACTTGACCAAACGGCTGCATCCATCAGAGCCCATTAAAAATACGGCAGAAGAAAAGAAAGAAAAAGATAGATCGTTGGGTTTTAAAAGCTATTTATATATGTATATGTATGCTTACATTAAGTGAAAGGAAGGGCTCCTTCTTGTGCTGCCCAGTTGATAAGTCGATGTGCACAAATTCATATTCAAGCCCTTTCTCTTCCAAGCAGGCCATCACTCTGTGTGTTGCTGGAGAGAAAGGGTGGCCGTGGAGCTTCATTACCATGCTGTAATTGTGACCAAGAGGAAAAGAGAGTTGTTTCTTGTCAAGCGGTGGGCAAGAGCACGCAGCAGTTCGCTGAGAAAAGAATGTGCTTTTTCCTCTTTTCTCCCTATGTGCATACTCAAGAAGTCTGGACATCTCTATTTTGGCGTTTTGCATGTATACTTTGACCAAATTCTGATTCGCACTCGATTTGATTAAATTTAAATTGATCAAATAATAAATATAATATATTTAGCTTGTAATTGATGTACAATTTACAAAAAATAATAAATCATATAATAAGTGTAATTGGTTCGATTGCATCAACCCTGCTTCAAACAAAAAATTTTACAGATACTCTCTAAAATGTGAGACACCCACTTTATAAAAAGAAATGTGCTCACATTTGGGACGTGAATGAAATATTTTACTTAAATCGAATTCGAACGAACACAATCAATCATCATGAGAGCAAATGTATGATTGGTTACTTTTACTTAAATATACACAACTCATCATATGGTAATCATATTATAATTATTATATGGTTGATTTAGGTTTAAGAAAACCCAATTTGTGTTATAATTTCTTAAAAAAGACATATAAAAATGGATAAAATTTTTATGCAATATATAGCTTCTCCTCCAATAATTGAAATATATAAATTATATAAATAAAGTTGCCAGTTAATCAATAATAATGTAAGGTTTGAAACAAAAGTGAACAAAAAAAAGAAAAACTTGAAGTGTTTAGAAAACAATTTAATATTTATAAATTTATCAATAAATTGCAAAATGACATACAATTGCTTATAAATTTAACTTTAATAATTTAATTTAGATATGGGATAATTACTCTCCCCATCTTTGAAGTTTGGTGTAATTACACGTAAATTGTCCTACTTTGGAAAATTACGTCTAACACCCCCAGTATTGCTCTTGTTTAATAAATAAGTCCCTTCGTTAGTCATAATTCACTGAATTTGTTGATATTAACAAAAATCTATATTTATCCTCAATTGACTTATTACTGACTTATAGTAGGTTAAATAAATCTTTTTATAACCAAATTACCCTCATACATCTTCACATGTTAATGCATGTGAGAAGGTACATCTTCACGGTTATAAAAGTAGGTTAGTTCGAAAAAAATTGTTTGACCTGCAGTAAGTCAGTTTTAAGTCGATCTTTCATGATCTCATAAAACAAATTGATAATAAAAAAATTAAAAAAAATAAATAAAATAATTTTGAATGTCAGAAATTTCATAAAGTCATAATTATAAATTAAAGAAAAGTAATTACAATTAATACAAAATTATATATTTCATGAGCTTATGAAACAAAAATTGATAATAGAAAAGGTGGAAACCAATGAAAAAAATTTCGATCTTTCATGATCTCACGAAATAAAAATTAATAATAAAAAAATTAAATGTTATGAACTCATAAAAAATAATAGATATAAATTAATTCAAAATAATTATAATTAACAGAACAATCATATTTTTCATGATTGGTATAAAGAAATAAAATTAAACGAAAATGGAATGAATTTAGGATGGCGTATCCTTTGGTCTGGAGAAACCATCGATTGAGTACTGTTATACTATACGATCTTATTTTATTAATAAAACTTACATTTATCCAAAAAAAGAAAGAAAATGGCTTGGGAATGCCAATTCTGTTCGCACTTTCTATATATCAATTATGGCCTGAAAGTTTGAAAAATCATAAAGGTGAAGTCTGAAAAGGAAAACAATCTTTAATATTCTTCGTAAATATCAAACAACCAATTAATTATCATAATTGAAACAATAAAAAAATCATATTCCAAAAGATTACATTAGGTCAAAATTAAATAATACTAAAATATGATTATAATTAATAGGAGATCAAATCTAAAAAATATAAGAAATATTAGATTTTTTTTGTATTTTAAAAATCAAGTTACTGATTTGGTCCCGCTATATAAACAAATGTAAAAATATAAAAAAAATTAAGTATGTTAATTATTATCAGAGAATATGTACATGTTAATTTAATTACAATTTAAAACAAAATTAAAAAGGTATTTGTAATTTTGATTCAATAATTTTAAATTGTTAATTTTTATTTATTCATACATTTGTTTATATAGTTAAATAATTTTATATGTATCATCTCAATTGCAAGAAAATAAAAAAAAAAATAGTACCCACTATTATTAAAAATATATGGTTGCATATGGTGGATTTTCAATTAAAAATAATTTTAACATGAAATTTATTTACAAATAAAATAAAAGTAATCATCACCACAAATATATATTGGGGGGAGAATATATATTATAATCAATTAAGGAAATTATTAATATTTCTTTTAATATTTACAACTTTCCAATAGTGCATAATTTGCCTTAATTACTTTTCGACTCTAGCTCAATATCTTTCATATTTTAATATATATTATAATTAAGAGTAAAATATACAATAAATCTTTATTAATATAAAAATGGAAAGAAAGAAAGAAAGAAAAAAATAATTAATTTGTTGATTAATGTAAAGTTTGAGAAGTTTAATAAGTTAGTTATTTTATATAAAATAATTAATGTTATAATTATATAAAATTGAGAAAGAAATCCCAATAAATTGCATAATATCTTCATGTATTTTGTTGAAATAGCGCAAAATCTCTGTGTTATTTTTATATGCAAAAATCCTCTGTTTTATTTAATATATAGTAATAAAACTCCTTTTATGTAGAAACTGAGGGAGAATATTTTGTCATTTTGGGAGGTATTTTAACTGTTAACTGTGCACCCCTTTTTTATATTCAAATGTATTGTAATAAATTATGTATCCTTGATTAAGTGCAAGTATCCCCTTTTTTATATTCAAATGTATTGTAATAAATTATGTATCCTTGATTAATTTAAATTGCTTTAATAAATTTTTATTTGATTAATTAAAAATATTATTTAGTTTAAATTTGCTTCGATAAATTATATTTATTTATAGAATTAATTAAGTATTAAAATACCTAAACAAAGTTTTAAAACTTTAATTTAAATTGAAATGTCACAATAAAAAAATTATGTACTAAAATTCACTTTTTAAATTTGTATATTTATATAAATATATATTATTCATTAAATTAAATTATTGTTCAATTTATATTTATTTAAAATACTAATTAAATATAAAAAAATTGTAAGTTATATTATTTATTATACAAATAACATTAAAGTTAAAATTACAACTAAATAAAATTTGAATTACTTTTTATATTATTTCTATTTCTTATAATAACAAAATAATATATATTTATTATTCCCCGTTTGGCGGCCTCCTTGTCATCCATGGTTGGGTGACGCTCGCCCATTTCTTCTACAGGTGGGCAATGTCGCCCGCCAATTTGGGGATGACATCCCGTAGAGGAGCGGGAGATTGGGGTCGGCGACCGCATTGAAGGGGACAACGGCACCGATGGCGAGGTCGCCCCCTTTGTGCGCGAGCCGCGATGACCTTGCCGGCCGCAGAGGCGGTGGCCGTCGTCACCTATATAATATATATAATGTATGTGTATAATTATATAATATGTATAGTTTGTGTATATATATAATTATATATAACTAATATATTTAAAATTCGGACCATTTGATTTTTAGCTATTGAAGATTATTAGCTATTACAAGAAGGGTAACGAGCAATTAAATAAAAATTTAACACCATTAAATATAACTAACAAAAGAGGATACTGCATTATTAAAAAAAAAAAAAAGAGGAAATTTTTTTACTTATTTTTAACACAAAAGTTTAAACTAAAATTTAAAATTATAGAAGGATATTATTCATATTATAGATATATATATAAAATTATAGAAGGATAGAAGGATATTCCTATTATATATATATATATATATATAATAGATATATAGATAGAGAGGGGGGGCAGGGTGAAAGACGTAATTAATGTCATAGTTCTATAGAACTAAGAGACAGAAGACAAAGAAAATATTTTGCTTGTTAGAAATGCGTGAATTATGTCAAGGGTAAAATTGAATATAACAAATTAATGAGTTTATTTTGGTCTTATCAGTTATTTTATAACACAGCAAATAAAAGTTGAGAAAAATTTCTTTTTTAATTTTTTTTCATAAAATCCAAAACATTATTATGAAATTTTATAAACTCTTAGGGCAAAACGTGTACGAGCAGATAACAATTCCCATTTCACGTTATGTTTGCTTCACATTGTTAGTCACATTTACAGCTCGAAATTTACAACGTCATGAACCCACAAGTTTGCAGGGGACAGAGAAGATGGATGACTAGAGGAAAACATTGAATAATTATGAACATATACATCCATCTCCAGCCCTGGCTAGAAAGCTTCTTCCGGCTTGACGAAATTATGATACTCCAACTGCATCATCTCCCCACCCGTCACTGGATCGAACTCGCACCGGTAGAAACTACACATTGTTTCGTTCACAAATCAGTAACTCGTCTAAAAAGATATTACCAAGAGAGAGGGACCAAAATAGCAGAATTTTTCAGGCTCCCAGATGCTACAGACGGAGATATTACTCAGAATCTGGGTATTGAGAAAGAAAGCTTTACGAAAAGAAACGGAACTTCACACTATTAAAAAAGCATAGGTAGGAATTAGTGAACTGACCTTCCATCTATGCCAAGAATAACCACTGTATTCTTTTGGTGCCCAAAAGCAACAATATATTGTGATCCTTCAGGCAAGCGAAACTGAGCCACTGACCATTCGGAGCTGAAGTACTTGGGCAGCACTCCTGCAACAAAGACAATTGAATTTAGCCAAAGCCAACACAACGGAATGTGGGATGTTTTCTCCAACTCTCATGAACAATAAAAGCACCCTTAGGGAAGTGGGGTATCCATGATTCTTTAAGTTAGTAACCGAAAAGCAAAATAAATAAGCAATGAAATACAACCTCCATTCAACTACATGTAAAGAAAGTGAAAAGCAGTCTGCAAGATATCATCAACGGATCAAGGAGTACGACAAACAAATAATTTACCTTTGATGAAAGAGAGAGAAGAACTAGCAGGCCCGACAGAAGGATTTGGTTCAGGACTATTCGACCTATCACTTCCAACATTTCCTGGATTCACCTTAAGGCTAAAAACATGAACAGTGCCCTTATCACTTGAGACTGCCAGCCACTGAGCAGTGGCTGAGAATGCCAAGCTATGTATATCTGCTCTATCTGCACCCCTCCTCACCTGCAGGCGTCCATGGGTGTGTTTCAGATCTTAGTACCCGGAACATAAAGTTTCTGCAATAACGCTGGCTAACCAACAAAACAACCAGAACACATGAAAGACAAGAGCATATTCTTTCACACTAGTTCAGCACAGACCCACATTTTAAAATAACACACAGACAACAGAGTAAAATAATGTTGGTATTGAGGCCAAATAAATATGAGGGATTCAGATCCCAATTCTCAAGACAGTATAAGAAGACAGAACTCTGCAGTTTCTATTCCAAATACACAACCTTGATCATAATCAATACTACTTGCAATAACTAGAAAAATAAGTAAAATGCTGATTAATAGTCAGAATCCGTGCCATGCATTAACCAACAGTTATTGAGTAAGTTTCTTAAATAATATTGAATCAATTCAAAACAATATAGTCAGCTGTAAAATGACCAAAAGATAGGTAGGCACAAATAATAACACAAGTTTACCTCCTGCAGTAAACTGCCATCATGTGTATTAAAAATTCTAACCAGAGTCCCCTTACTGCTGGCAGTAGCCAGCAAATTCCCATCCTGCGACAGTGCAAAGCAAGCAATCCTCGAATCATGAGCCATAATGAACTTCGTCCTCTTAGATGCGTAATGCTCCACCCTAACCTGCCCCTTCTGCAACCCCGGACAAACCAACACAAACGACCCAGCAACCTGAGATACCGCACACAGCCCCTTAGGGTTTGCAATCGTCTCAATCTGATGCAACAGCTTCAAATCCGCAAAATTGTAGATGAAAATCTTCTGCTCAAGAACGACAACAATTCGATCCCTCCGTAGCCGGACACCACGAACTTCAGACCTAAAGGATAATTCGCCGATGCATCGGCTCTGATGATCGTCCCAAATCATGACCTTATTTAACGGGTACTGCGGTGAATCACCGCCGCCAACTAAAGCAAGGATGTTGCATCGAAAGAGCATCTCTACAGCACCTACACCGGCGTTTCCGTCGAAATCTCGACGGAAGATCTCACGAAAGGGGTCGCAGTTATAGATTCGAAACCCGCGATCAGTGCCGATGGCAAAGCAACCGTGGTCCTGGTTGAACGAGACGTGCAGAAGCTTGATGGGGTCATTGCTACGATTTGCAATGGCGGAATTGTTGGTGGTAGAAGAAAACTCGCGGCTATCGTTGTCGGGAACTGCGTCGAAGGGGGGGTCATTGTCCGGGGGCGGATCGGGTTGGCTCCCCTCGTGTTCGAGGAAGGGCTGGAGCATTGGGGAGACGAAATTGGAGCTGGGATTGGAGCTTGGATGGG